>NC_133795.1:15831510-15856510 GCF_043250625.1 Sebastes fasciatus
AAGTTGCATTAAAGAAATTAGTGGCATTAAAACAAATTTGCTCTAGCACGTTATTATCGCGTTAACTTTGACAGCCCTTGTTATTTTTCTATCATGAAAATGTCATTAATCGAAGCTGACCACAGCCTCTGTTCTCTGCCAGTGAGGAAACTATGAACTATTTGCAGCCGCCTTTCAATCTGATTGTTAATTGCCCTGTTGTGTTTCTGCTCTCTCTCGTGTGTGTCTTCAGGTGCCGCCCTCCCAGTTGGCAGTGTTTCTAGGGGTGTGTGTGTTGTTTGATGTTGGTGGTTAAAATGTGTGTATTGGGATCGGTAGCTTCATTCTAGAAGGACTTTGTTTATTTGATTATACTGTAGTCTTCTGAGTCAAGACTTTATCTGCCTGAGTTAATTACCTAGTGCCGCTTTCCTTTGGGGAGTAGTTTTCTGTTGAGGCAGTTGGTTTAGTTGTGACTATTTTAAACCATCATTAATAAATTGTTATCTTTGTTTGACTCCTGTTGTCCTTGACACTCTTTCAACACGTTTATTTATTGTTACTCCCCCAACCCATCCCCTAGATCCTAAACGTGGGAACGAATCACTTTGCTAAACTTAAACACGGTCTGCTCTGCTCACCATTCTGTGACACCAGAAATCAGGTCAACCTGGGCCAAGTCGATCTGCACCTAAAGAACAGGAATGACATGTTAACATCTGTACATACATCTCATGTATGTGCAGTATTTCTGCGTGTATTCAGTGCACTTCAGAGTGAAAGAATTCAAAAGCTAGGAACACACTTCAAAAACAGTTCAAAGTTACGAGGCAGGTTAGTATTACATCTGTACAAGTGTGGATTTAATGAAATGATCTTAATGTGTGTTGTGGAGTATCATCAGTGTCACATGTGACATTCTTTGGATACCCTGATGGTCACTTGTTAGCCTTTGGCTGCTGTATATGTGTGCGATGCAGAACATTTTAAGCAGTATCAGAGTTGCAGGTCTCAGACTGACCTGTCCAACGACGTCGCGGCTCCTGAACGAGGCCGAGTTATTCTTCACGGATAAACTGAGGCGTCTGAATCTCGCGTCGTCCACAGACAGATCATACTCAAACCTTAAAGAAGTCAACAAAGGCAATTAGATGTGAACACTAACAAAGATCTTCAGAGACTAAAAAAACAAACTGCACAGGAATATACAGACAGCACAATGAGCTAATTATTTAATTACCTCTCATTGTATTCTGGGTTGAGGTCTCTTTTCTTCACTGCGGTCTTCCTCTTGGTGGCCTTGCTTTTGTCTGGCAGCAGCATGAGGGAGACGTAGCTGTCTACTCCGTCCTTACTCTGAGACAACAGACCTCTGTACACAGAGAGAGAAAAAACATAAATAACTGTTTTAAATCGTAAGAATATTAAAAAAGTCCCACTATATTAGAGCAGTATAATGCCTCTTTGTAAATTAGAGGTGTCATCTTCACTTTGTTAAATTGGAGGTTTTCCTTAAAGGGTAGGTTCATAGGTTTTCAAACCTGTTTTTTTTTCTATAAACAAACAGTAGTTTTTTAATTAAGAATCAGAAACTGTGGTTTCTATCAGGTTATAATGGCTTTTTTTTCCTTCTTGCTACATCCACATCAGCAGTAGGATGGTGTTTGAAGTAAAGATAATAATCCTGACTTTTCAGTAGAACATATAATCATGTCTAACTATACTGTGAGTATCCAGTTCCTGAAAATGAGACAAACGGTTTTTGAATTTATATAATCCCCCCGACACCATCTGGACTGTGGTCAAGCCAAGTTGGATGCAATCTCAGAACCCATCGGCTATCCGTCTGATGACGGATAAGCCTCTGGGGGCGAGGGGCTGTATTTCTGGGGTGTAGCCAGCGGATATCTGGGCCAAGACTTCCTTTTCCGTGCGCTGCTCATTGTTTACAGTCCGATTAGTGATTTCAGATGCGAGACTGGAGTTGAGAGATGACGTGTACGACCGGATTGTTTCAGAAGTAGCCAGTTTACAAGCTAATTTTAAACCAATAAAAAGCTAAATCATCGTCAGACGATAGCTGGTCAATGAGTTCCGCCTCTTTTGCTCTTTACACGGACTGTTTACCTGCATTCAACCAAAGCCTGCTCGAACGTGATTGGTCAATACTACCCGGACTACCAACGGAAACCAGAACGCTTGCGATGCCAAAATATTGTCCCGTTGCCTACAGATTCTGCATATGAATGCAGAAACTGTTTATAGAGATTAAGTTGGATGCTGCATGGTAATCTTCTCAAAACTAAAGATGATGTTGAAGTTGTGCCATGATAATATCTGAGAAACAAACTAAAAATAAAGTCTACAGTCTCAACAGTATATTAAAGGTAAAAACACAATCTGACTGAAACACACCATTTGAGGAAGCTCACCTGCAGGCATGGACGATGATGATGAGCTGTTTCTCCTGCGAGGCGTATGCAAGAGACAGCTTCACCTGCCCAGAGCCAGTGTCAGCACAGGGCAGAGACCCTGAACTGATCATATCCACCATTTTGGAATCTAAAATCTATCGAATACAAATTCAGAAAAGGAAGTTTCATTAGTGTCTGTTAGTTGTCATGTAATACTATAAGATATGTGTGTGTGCATGTGGGCGGATGTGTTCGTCACCTTGAGCTCAGCCCTCAGCAGGATCTGACTCTCAGGTGCGGCTCCATCCAGAGGGAACCACTGGTCCAGGACCAGCTGTGGCTCTGCTAGCAGCTCATTCATAGTCACCACCAGAGATCCCATTGGCTGGTCCCAACCGCTGGACAACTGCAATGCAAAGAGAGAGAAATGAAAAATTCACTCCAACATCACTGCTGTTAAACATCAGCTGCAGAATAAATGTAAATAAATGTCTCACCTTTACTACGAGCATCTGATGTTTAGGGTCATGGACAAGGAAGTAGTGAGACTCATTCCACTGAGGACTGGTGCTGCGCTCACACAGCTGAAGAGACGATGAAAATAGAGTTATTGCAATAATAATGTATCTATCAAGACTGACAATAGAGCACCATGCATCACGAGTCTCACTAGGGTTTTGTAGCTTGTTTCACCCAGAACCAGCTCAGCTCCTGCTTTGGGCTCCTTTCCGCTCTTCTTCAACTATCAAGGAAGAGAGACATTTTATTATATGACAAATCATTTTTTTTTATCTGTACAGTATGTAAACAAACTGCAGGTGACTTACAGGTAATGAATGTGCTCTCTCTATGTAGACAAAGAGCAGAGCAGCGGCGGGGACAGCTTTGTTCTGATAAGACTGGAGAGTTTGAAGCTGCAGCACCTGAGACACACATGAATCACAGCCAGTTAGTCCTGATGATTATTTTGCAATGTGAATAATGTGCCCTGCATGTTGGAATGTCACTACACAGCATTATGTGGGAGGCTGCTTTGTTATGGACACGTCAATAGTGCATGTTTAAATAATGTTTGAATAAACTGTGGGTGATAGAGCTGTAAGTAAGGACCGACCTGGTCAAGTGTGACTGAATGTGACACTGTAGGAACCCATTCCAGTATCAGGTGGATCCGCCCAGACTTCACATCATTCAGAGTGTACCACTGCAACGGAGACAAAGAAGCAGGGCAACACCCTTTGTATGAGGACACGACACAGAACAGAGTTCAGAAATCACGTGGCACGACTTCAGATGATGAATTATTGACTAACCTGATCTGTGTACTGGGATATGATGACCTCATTTAGCTTAATGCTGAATCTGTGAACATGAAAACATCAACAAGATGTCTTACTTCCAGAAACAAAGATTTCCAATGTTGACATTATGGTGTATATTAAAGAGATAGTTCAGGTGTTTTGAAGTTGGGGTTGTATGAGGTACTTATCCATAGTAGGTGTATTACCTACAGTAATCAGTTCACCATTGGACAGGAGAAGGAAAGAGCTGTCTGACAGCAAGATAAAGCGGTGACATTATTTCAAATATAGCGTACACTTAAATGGATATTGATTTTTTTAGAAAAATATTTTTTTTCTGTCGGCCCTGTCCACAGCAGTACATTACTTTGCTTCCTTGTTGGTACTCCTGTCTGTTTCTCCAAACTGGGGGCGTGGCGACCGTCATCTTCTGTAGGTAATACACTGACTCTGGATAAGTACCTCATACAACCCCACTTCAAAACACCCAAATTATCCCTTTAATGGTATTTAATGAAAACTGTAGAAAAGCAATCAACCCCCTATATTAATACAGATAATTTCCAGGTGTTTGTAAATACACTTTGAGTAGATATTTCATAAATCCACCCACATCAAATATTCAGTTTATGTTTGGCAGCAGCTGCGAATGGCGATGCATTTCAGTGCAAATACATTTGTAAAGTCACAGGTGTATCTCTGTAAAAATCCTTACCATGCAGATCAGTGTATTCAGTATGCTACGCTTTTTATCTTGAGTACTAATATAAGCGCCTGATACACACCTGCCAAGGAAGTCATCAGAGTCTAAATCCTTATCATAGGCTTCAAACTTGATCTCCTGGACGCTGTACCCTTTCAAAACCAGCTGTTAAAAGCAAACAAAAAACACATATTTGTACAAAATACTGTACATGCAGTGAAATCCAGACAACATGCAATGCTTAAACCGAACGAGAATACTTCCTACCTCATACATTTCCTTCCATGTTGGGTTCAGATTCTCCTTGATAACGTGACTCTTGAATGTGACTCCCCCGATGTTGATCTTGACATAGGGGTCGCTCTTGCCCTTCACCATGCCCCCCATCAGGTTGTCCTTGGCAATTAGATTCTGGGCCTCCAGCAGGTGAATCCTCAGCAGCCCCTGCAGAACGAAGACCGCAAATGTTACCAAACACACAGGGAGTCACTGAGCAAACAACATATATGTAGCTTGATAATGTGAAGCTACTATACTATGTATATTTCAGAGCAACCCAGGTGATCAGGCTGCTGTTCCCTCTACACAAAAACTAGAAGTACGACTGGAAAACGGGCTTTTTTTCCCTTGTGGAATAATTTCTCTAAATATAAAATTAAACCTTTGTTTCTTTGAACAGACCCATCTGAGTACTACTAAAATCTGACATTTTACTGCCTTTAGAAGCACATCGTGCCACTTTAGGAGGTCAATGTGAACTTTTACAAGATAAAGGATACCTTTCCTTAGTTGTCTAATCTAAATTTGGTTCATGAGAACTTGTTTTTTTATTATTAAATGTCCCTCCCTCACACCAGACTTCTGCACATGTATAAATGATACAATGGTTGGCACGTTTCATTTTGCCCCTCCTGTCTGGAAATTCCTCTTTCTTTGATTGTAGCTGGCACGAAACAGGTACCTATGCAGAAGTTCAGCAGAACACGCACCAGACCCACCAAATCAGCAGAGGAAGCTGAAATCTCCCCGACAGAACATAACATGATATTTAAAGACAAGAGGAAGTCGCACATTCACAGTGTTTGGAAAAAGGCTGGGATTATTCAGAGAACCCACATGACGAGGCTGAGACCCAGCAGCATCAGTTCACCAAACGATTCACTATCTGATGACTGGGGACACAATGAATAACTAGCAAGATATTACTGTCAGTGTGATCATTTATTAGACGCATAGTTTTGATGGAACCCTGGCCGAGACATTTTTAGATAATATGGGTTATTCTTGATTGACGAAAAGCATGACATCGTGATGACAAGTGTTCACTTTGGCAGAGAGGTACACTGCTAAAAGAAATGTTTTCTTATTGTTTAAAATAACAAGCAAATATACAAAAAATTATTCAAAAGTGGCAGTGATGAAGGACAGATACCACTGTACAGTTGGTGGAAGCTAATTCTTCCACTCTGCTAATCAAGGCATAAACTAAACCCACCTCTTCACCAAAGTCCTGGCTGGGGCAGGTGTGTGATGGAAGAACCTCCCGAGCTTTGGGGATTTCTGTGACCTCTGCTGGCCCCAGGGTGTCAGCGGGAAGACCAGTCACTGTGGCGTGAACAAGGTTGCCTAAACCAGTACTACATTCATACACAGAGCACAGAAATTTAAACATGTTTCTTTTTCTATTCTTCCAATTTATGGATCTTTAAAGGGAATGAAGGGAAAAAGGAAATATGGTCTTATTAGCTGTGATGTGGAGCTCACCCTGCTGTGTGTGACTGTGGGGGATGCTCTTCTGGATCTGTTTGCTCCTCCACCAGCTGAGCAAAATGACATGGAAGGTTATGAAGGTGTAAATAGACAGGTTAAACATAATAACCACTGACTATAATGTGCTATGACTCACTGCAGCAGCAGGGAATGTATCAGATGCAGTGTGAATGGCAGCCGGCTCAGCGGGAGCAGCTTCTTCTGCTGAGGCCGCCGCAGCATCTCCTGCTTCAGAGTGTTTAAACTGGCTGGATACGGCAACCGATCTGAAAATACACACTGCTGTTACAAAACAGCACAGCCAGACCTAACAATGGGAGAAAATTACCTTTTTGTAGCTTCACTTGGCTACAAATATACTTTCAAAACACGCTTTATAGGAGCATATCTGCTTGTAAATCCCACCGACAGGCAATCATTTGTTCTAATGTTTATTAGTGCTTGTTTACGTTTCAAATGTGTATTCATTGCTTACTTTTCTTTATATTTAAATGACACTAAGTGGTATGGTTTGGGTGTTTTTGTATTAAGACCAAGGTGTATGTGTGTATTATCAGGTGCACAACACTCACTCATCCTTTGTCAGCTCTGAACTTTTTTCATCCTCACTAACTGTGGAAGGGACCTCTTTCTCTTCTTTCTTTGAACCAGTCCCAGAAAGCTGTGGAGCTTCAGTCATCCTGGAGCTCAGGATCTATCAACAATACATTTCCAGTTGTTTATTCTGTGTATAAGTGACATCGGTAATAATCCCCTGTGTGTGTCCTCTCTTACCTTGAGTTCAGCCCTCAGTAGGATCTCACTCTCAGGTAAGGCTCCATCCAGAGGCATCCACTGATCCAGGACCAGCTGTGGTTCAGAGAACAGCTCCCTCACAGGGACTACAAGAGATCCCATTGGCTGATCCCATGCGCTGGACAACTACAGAGATAAGGACACATTTATAATGCCAGCCAGAGGAGGAGATGTGATGAGAGGATGCTGGCAGCAGTCTTCAGATACACTCACCTTCATGATGAGCATCTCCTCTGTGGGGTCGCGAACCAAGAAGTGGAACGCCTCGTCCCACTGAGGTGATCTGGAGCGATCGCATACCTTCAGATAGAAAAAGAGGAACGGGAAGTTGGGAGAGGGGTGGTTCCTTAAACTGGGAATGGAATTACAAGGTCTGTATAGTCATTATACTTTGATTAAGTTGTTTCTTCTCTTCTTCTTTTCTTTCCACTGGTATATTCAACAGTCTAATAAAGGTATTAGCATGTGTTACTGTCAAGCCTTGTGTCTTTTTCAATACCACCAGTGGGGGGCGCCGAAGTTTAAATTCTAAACAGCTTTTAGTCATTTATCCCATCAAATTTTGAACCATTTACCAACACACTAGTTTGTTTGTTTGGAAATTGCAATGGGGACTTCATCATGATATTTTAATGACTAAATGATTAACGGAAGTATTCATTAGTGGCAGTCCAGGCTAGTATATCCAAAGTGTGTGTGTTTGTTATATGTCTTTATCATCAGTCTCATACCTTGGTCTTGTAGGTTGTTTTACCAAAAACGAGCTCGGCCCCAGCCTTGGGCTCCTTTCCACTTTTCTTAAACTGCACACAGAAATACACACAACATTATGTGAGCGGTTTGTATTCACTCTGTAATTAAAGCAACAACGGCTCGAGATCCAACTTCCCTTTCTTTTAAAAAAAACCAAACATTCCTGAATCATTGCATCATAAAACGCAACAACAGTGATTGTGTTGCTTAGCAAGCAGCAACTATTTCTGAAAGTCTTCATTTATTTTAATCCAGTGATTACTAGAAGGAATTTTCCACTTTATGCCAATCTGTTTATCAACATGACTTTCCAAACTGTTGTCTATATATAACTCAGAGACAGCACACTCATGATAGTGTTTTTCAGTACCAAATTACAAGAGACTCACAGGCAGAGAGTGTGCTCTGTCCACATAAACAAAGAGCAGGGCTGCAGAGGGAACGGCCTTGTTCTTGTAAGACTGGAGAGACTGCAGCTCCATCACCTGCAGCAGAGTATCAAATGAAAAATACATTACGGTGACTCAGCACTGATGTGCAGGGTGAACTGGGCAGGGTATCATATCTGGAATAGCACAGATGTGGGACGAATAGGCAATACAAATGATGAAGATTATAAACATTTGCATGAATAAAAGAAAAAACATAAACAAATGAAAAGAATTGCACTAACTTGGTCCAGGGTGTCATTATGGGACACTGCTGGTACCCACTCCAGAATCAGGCGGACACGTCCAGACTTCACGTCATCCAGGGTGTACCACTGAAACAGAGATGTAGAATTAAAGCCTATGACAACACCGCAGCAATAACTGAGATACAGTGAGGCATGCAATACTGACCTGGTCTGTGTACTGGGAACGGATGATGTCTGCCACACTGATTTTGTATCTGTATTAACACAGAATAGCACAAGTTAAACGCATGATCCGGGAAAATGAAGCCAGACCCTTAAAATGCCCTAAAATATTAAATTATCAATATGTTCTAATGCTGCGAAAAGTTTGCTTCCATAGGTAATGTTAGTAAACACGGAAAAATAAAACTAGGATGAAGTGAAAAACACCAAATGCTGACTTTTCCATAAATCAAACCATACGGCAATATACCTGTAATTTATTTTTATGGTGAAATAACTACAGTTTGGGTCTGTACACATGTTGACCTGCTGAATATAGTCCAACAACTAGAAAACCTCCACATTACCTGCCCAGGAAGTCATCTGAGTCCATGTCTTTGTCATACAGCTCTAGTTGCACCTCCTGTCCTGACTGAGGCCTGAGCACCACCTGAAACAACACACAAACAGTTAAATGAATATAAATGAGGTGGTTAACGTGAAGTATTATCATCTTTATTAGTAAATCAGACTGCCCAGTTATTTCATACACACCTCATACATCTCATTCCAGACCGGGTTGAGATTCTCCTTGATCACATTACTCTTAAACGCCACATCTCCGACACTGATCTTGGCATAGGGGTCACTCTTGCCCTTCACCATACCGCCCATCTTGTTATCTTTGGCAACCAGACTCTGAGCCTCCAGCAGGATGATTCTCAGCAGCCCCTACAGGATTTCATTTTCATATATATATATTAAATTTGATTGTGTCACACCTTGTTGCATGTATCTGCTCCTGTAGATCACTATTTTGTGACGTTACCTCACTGGCAAAGCTGAGGTCTGGGGACGTGTGAGGAGGCTGTGCTACTGCGGGGCTCGGTGATTCTTCCACCTTCTCTTCAGTCACATCAGCTTCCGCCGTTTCTTCTACGACAACATCCTCATGTGAGGTCACTGAAGAGGCTATAGTCTCCACAGGAGGAGCGTCCACTGAACTTGACCTAAATACACAAAGAGTAGCGATAAAAAAAATGTAAGTGACCAAAGGACACACAGAAAGTAAAGACAGACTTTTTGAATTAACTACCTCACCTCAACACGGTGTCTATCTCTTGTTTTCGCGGAGCGGGGGAAGGGTCTGACACTGAAGTGACCTTAGCCTTATCAGTGGCAGCCGGACATTTGCTGGGAATCAGCATCTGCAGTTGAGTCCATATTATTATTATCAGCTTTGTACCAGTCCCGATTGTAAATACTAATATCAGTAGAAGTACAAAATAACTGTCTCAAAAGCCTCATGACAAAGAAACAAATGATACAGAGACTGAGACATACAGATAAGAAAGAAACAGAAAGAGATATTATACAAAGTTATACCGAGTGAAAGAAATATAGATACAGACAAAGATATTATTAAAGAGATATTACAGTTACACACAGAGAGTAAGATATATAGGCAGAGAAGAAGCAGATCAAATGACAAAGAGATTAGAGACAGAGAAAGGGCCATATAGTGAAAGTGATAAAGAGATAGAGAAAAATAAACTTAAAGGACATATACTAAATATTTAGAATAAGACAAATAGAGAAAATGAAAAGGCAACCACCTTGAGTTCAGCCCTCAGAAGAACCTGACTCTCAGGTGAGGCTCCGTCCAAATTGAACCACTGGTCCAGCACCAGCTCTGGTTCAGAGAGCAGCTCTCTGATGGGAACCACCAGGGAACCAATGGGCAATGTCCAGCTGTGGGAGAGCTGGAGTGACACAATACAGGGTGTTAAGCATAGGTAGTATTTACAGTACACTGTATATCAGAGATCACACTGTTAGCATCTGCGTTCACACTCTTTCTGTTCCACGTTGATTATGCACTGCGTACCTTAGCAACAAGAAACTCTTTTCTGGGGTCTCGAACCAGGAAGCAGAATGCCTCGTTCCACTGAGGTGATGTGGTACGATCACACACCTTCAGAGATGAAAGAGTCAGTCAATATTTCTGACAGATATCAGGTCACTCTTACAATATTACAATCAGAGCTATGGAAAATACATTAAAACATTAATTTTCCATCAATTCCTCTCTTATTGGTAGAAAGGTCAGAGTGTTTGTCAGAGTGTCCCTCTGTTGACATTCTTGGGTTGGAGTCCTGTCTAGAGGAGCCACCGTTATCTGTACAGCTGTGCCTGTAGTGGAGACCGTAGAGCCAGTCGCTAGGGCAACCAGGGTCAGAGATGCCAGAGGAACGGAGTAAGTCAAAACATGATAAGGGGTAAGACACTGAGCACCGGGGAGGAACGACAGAGTTGTGAGGCCTTCACGCAGAGAGCATCTATTGTGGAGACCTGACAATTCTCCTTGATCAAGCTTCAATAAACCTTCTTTTGTAAGACATCATCAGCTCCGGACCTCTTCCTTCCAAAGTTAACATGTGTATCAATTATTCCATCACACATAGTACTACCAATTCTAAACTGAATGAGGTCTTACCGTAGTTTTGCGGGACATTTCTCCAAGGGTAACCTCTGCTCCCACTTTTGGATCTTTGCCACTCTTCTTAACCTGTAGAGAGATAAACAGGAAATAACAATAGAAGCATATGTATTCTAAACCATAACTGCACATCCTGACATCATCAGTAGAAAAGGACTCACTGGTAAGCCATCTGCTTGCTCCATAAAGACAAACAGTAGGGCTGCTGAGGGGACCGCCTTGTTCTGGTAGCTCTGCCTGGAATAGAACTGAAGGACCTGAAGATGCAGGAAAGAACCAGTGAGTATGGATCAATCTTACCAGCAACGCTCCATTAACCCATGACTTTTTTGGGAATACAAACCTGGTCCACTCTGTCTGACTCGGAGGCCGTCGGAACCCATTCCAGTATCAGGTGAACTCGACCAGACTTCACATCACTGAGAGTGTACCACTGAGAGAAGAATTGGAATCATTTAAACACAGGATCTGTGCTATATGTTACGGATATATTTGGAGAGGGTTAAGGGTCTAATCAAAGTGAGTTGGAGCTCTGTGCACCCACATGAGTTAGACCTAATCTATGGCGAGCTTTTACTGCATTCACATGAAATCAGGCAGAGAGTAGACGGACAACACCTTCTGGACGGCACGGGAAAAATAAACATACAGTACATACAGACAAAACATGCATGACGATATGTTGCTATGGCGATGTCGTATTGTTTACAAAGAATGGAATAAAGTATATTATACAATTATTTTGTGTTTATTATTATATGTAATTATTCTAGTAAAGCATGTAGCTATAAAATGCAACTTTCTCTTAATATTAAAAAATGTTCTCCTTGTGTGAGGGAGCTAGGTAACATCCGGTTGTATATTCAGGAGGACGGAATTTTGTTTTTATATTTTAACTTTGGACAGCAATGCCGTCTACCGTTACCGTTGCCAGTATTCTCTGCCAGCCTCACTTAAGTTTAACGTCTTGTTCTAGTCCACTAAAATGATATCTGGTTTTCCGTCTGCCTGATTCCATGTGAATGCAGCATTATTCTGACCACACTCTTTGTGTTTGTCGAGGAACATCCCACCTGATCAGTGTACTGGGAATCGATGATGTCCTTCAGACTGATCTTCAGCCTGTACGTTGGGATATGTGAGATTAGAATGTAGCTTTAAATCCATTCATTTTATTTCATAATTGAATTATCTGTAGCTACTTTACCTGCCCATGAAATCATCCTTCATGTCCATGTCTTTATCAAACACCTCCACATGCAGGTCCTGGCCAGGCAGATTGGTGAGAATCACCTGAGGGGTGAAAAAACAATTATACAGCAGACATTTATAATTACATGCAAACTTCAGCCACTTCTATTAATTTCACAACAAAATTGTGTTCTTTCATTGAATAACCTTGTGTTATTTACCTCGTACATCTCATTCCAGGTGGGGTTAAGATTAGTCTTGATAACCTGACTTGTGAATGTTTCGCCCCCGATGTTAATCTTGACGTAGGGGTCACTCTTGCCTTTTACCATGCCCCCCATCATGTTATCTTTGGGAACAAGGTTCTGCCCCGCCAACAAGTGAATTCTGAGCAGTCCCTAAAAAAGATTACAAACATATTAGAGAACGAAAACACAACCCTAAATCAAAATCATGACTGCATTGTCCATTACCTCTGTGGCAAAGCTAGAATGAGCGGAGGTCTGCTGGGGCAGCTGTTTGGACATCCCAGCCTCCAAATTAGATGACACATCAGATTGAATACGGTCCTCATCTAACCACAGGACCTATGTTACAATAGAGAAGAGAAGAGACAGAAAGAATCTGAATAAATGTGACTAAAAACCCAGAATCTGGTCTCATTTAATCTCAGTTGAGACGCCGTTATACATATGAAAAATGTTTGGTCAAAATCCAATTTTTGATTGTATTTATTAAGAATAACCTCCCACATTGTGCTTGTTTTATTTTCAGCGTATTTTTTGGTGCAGGACTAGTGAGTGGGTCTTGTTGCCATTTACCCTGAGGACTGTGTTGATATAGATGCGACTGGCAGATCCAGAGTTGTCCAACTGGAACCACTGGTCCAGGGAAAGGTTAGAATTGGACAGCAGGCGGGACAACGGGATGGTCAGACTGCCCAACGTCTGCACACGGTCAGCGTCCTTCACCTGGTTCATTTAACATGAAGGAAAGCAAAAATAAGAACATAGGAAGTTTGGCTTTCAAACACAAAGTTCAGTGCAGAGAAGCTAATCTCATGAGCCGTCACCTGAATGTCTATGTCCTGCTTGCGAGGATCCTGGATGAAGAAGGTAAAAGCTTCCTCCCACTCTGGATTAATGGTTGTGTAACAAGTCTAAAGGCAAGAATAAAAATAAGTATGTATATAAATGAAACACAATCTACAGAATTTATAATGGGCTTTCCCAGTAGATATACCTTGCTCTCTCTAGTGATGTCCTGCACAGACAACTGCACCATGGGGTTGGGCTCTTTATTCCCCTTCTTCATCTAAAAGACACACAGTTACAGACAAAGTAAGGCATGTGAACAATGGCATTCTGTAACCAAGAGAGCAGGAGCAATAAATAGACTTTATCTACCACCCTGACAACACGAGGCTGATGTGAATAATAGGGTTAACATAGCAACGGCACGAATAACCACATGGCATGTCACAATCAGGAAGTATGAATCTGCATCGAAAGAAACCACAAAGACTGAATTTCATTCCAAAGATTCAGTTACTGCTGTTCCCTTTTGTGTGTGATATGACACAGCAGGAAATGTGTGTTTAACAGCCGTGGATAAAGTTAGCCTCACTGGTCCGCGCTGTAACGGAGGACACAGGGTTAAAGGCCGAGGTAAAAACTCTGTGGAATGTCAAGACAGGTGGCAGACGCAGCTTTGCCCCAGTTTAACCACACAGGAAGCAGCTCTGAGCTGAGCACGAGCATGAGCAGAGAGGGTGGAGAGATTTGACTCACAGGAAGCGCCTCAGCCTTGTCCAGATAAACAACCAAGATGGCTGAAGAAGGTGGATCAGCAGTCTTGCTGGTGATACTTTCGTTCCTCTTTAGGACCTGGGGGGAAAATTGCAAACATGTGATTCTATCTAGAGTGTATAGGGCAGATTTTTGTAATGCATCAGTGGAAATGAGTGACTCAAACCTGCTCTAGGCGATCAGTGCTAGGCAGCAAGGCCAACCACTCCAGTCTGAAATGAACCCGTCCTGATGTAGTTTCTTTCAACGTGAGCCACTGGGAAGACAGACACAGGCATGCACTCACAATCAAAAGATTAAAAAAAATACTTATTCAAACTGTGACTGAGATGATAACAGCTTTTTATACTTACATTATCCACAACTATGGATTTCTTCACGATGCCCAAATCCAATTTGGCCCTAAACAGAGGAGGAGTGTAAGACAGAATTCAATTAAAGAAGAAAATGTATTTCTGAAAATAAAAGGATCATAGCATAGAAAGTAGTTGCTGTAACTTTCCAAATGCTTCAAAAAAAAAAAAAAAAAAGGTAGTATACTTTTTCCCCAACTGGTTAGGAAAGGTGACAGATGAAAGGTGACAATGCGAGATTCAATGTAGGCACACAAGAGACATGAATATGCATATGTACCTGCCCAGGAAATCATCCTGGTCTGTGTCTTTGTCATATACCTCCACCTCCAACTCTTGACCTGGCACTTCATGGACTATAACCTGATGTACCAGACACACACAAGGATATGAAGACTGACAGAGGGATTTGTATGGAAGCTGGCTTCATGCCACCATGAATGAAAATGAACATTCCCAGCGCTGAAACAGTCTAATCCCTCAGATACAGAACACAATGAAATGACATATGATTGAGTCTCTGGACACCTGTGCAATGACGACACACATCTCAAGCTTGCCGTAAAAAACTCTCCATTCTTCTTCTTACCTCGTAAATCTCTTCCCACTTGGGAGAGTGTGTGTTGTCAACGTGTTTGGAGGTGAAGGTCTGAGGGCCGACCCTCAGTATGGCGTAGGGGTCAGACAAGCCAGCCATGACCCCTTTCACGTAGTGGTCCTTGGCAGCTAGGTTCTGTGCCTCCAATAGGTGGATGCGTACCACACCCTAAGAAACAAAAAGAGGGGCCAAGATGTAATATACTGTTGTTGACTATAATAGTATCCCTTTATGTGTAGGTGCATATTGAGGCTTTACCCTGGGCAGAGGAGAGCGTAGTTGGGCCACGTGCAGGCCTGGAACCAGGGGGACAACCAGGCGGTTGGGCAGCACCAAGAAGGAGGCAATGGCATCCATGATCATGCTGTCAGACATGACACTGAGACAAAGAAACAGCATTTTAATGGAAATGTACTGCTGTATTGCCTATATCATATATTTATTTATTCTATGTACTGTATAATAAAACCCACACATTAAAGGTACAGTGTGTAGGATTTTGCAGCATTTCGTGGTGTGGTTGCAGATTGCAACCAACTGAGTACCCCGCCGCTCACTCCTCCCTTTCAAAGACTGTGGTAACATGAGCCGCCGAGTGCAAAATCGTGGTAACGGCGTTCACCTCGCTCAGAGGCCACCCGTACCAAAATAATAACACTACTTTATGAGCAACAGGAAGTCAGACGGCGGCTGGCGGTACCACAGTTTTGCACTCTGCAGCTCACATTACCACAGTTTCATAAGCGTGTCGGAGAACTACAGTGGCCTTCAGGTAAGCTAAAAAAAAGGCTCTGAAACTCGGAAACGTGGCAGACTCTGTGAAGAGGATCTGCTCTCTATGTAGATATGAAGGGCTCATTCTAAGCTCGAAGCATTCAATTCTTATTTTCAGGTGATTTTACACTAATGTAACATAGTTATGAATATTATATTCCATTTCTGCTAATAGATCCCTGATATGTTCCACACTGTTCCTTTAATGAAATATTATAAGGTCGTGGCTATTACTAACGTGTAACCCAAAGAAAGGCTATTTCAGCATGACTCACTTCAGTCCAGGGATGTCGAACAAATTAGTCAGTCCAGTCCAATTGATGTCTAGTTTCTGGGAAGAGATAAGAGAGAGGAATTTGCTGTATTCAGCAAATCAATCAGGATTGATGTGAAATCAATAGCACGAAAAGCATACAAGGCTCTACTGAGATACATGATGGTAACAGGAGGAATGGGGGTTGAGAGGCTACGAGAAAAGGGCAAATAGAGGTGAATGCAGAAGGACGTACAGGCCGCTGGATGAAAAACATGGTGACTGCACCCACTATGGGCACGTCTCCAATCAGAGGCTCCAGAATCACCCGCATCATCCCGTGTAGCTGAGGACAGAGAAGCAGAACTTGTGAAAACCATGGCTTACAGAATGGCACATTGTTTATTTCAGCTATCCCTTAAGACAGGCAACATCTTTGTATTAATACTACTCTGTAATTCAGTGAAACGACAACAAACCTGTATTCCTTTGACTCCAGCTTTGCAGAAGTATCTCTTCACCTCGACGTCGATCTCTACGTTGCCAACATAGCTGAGGATACGAGAACAAAAATGTCATCTACGATAATGCCTTCTCAAAGCTGTAATACAGAGGTGCCTCGCAAATTCAAAGAGCAATAGATAAACGTTCACCTGATATACAGATCTAACAGGACTTGTCCTTTGTCATTCTCAGTGTGTGCCTTGATCCCTACAACCTTCATGGCCTGTAGCAAACAGAAAGCATATTTTCAGCACAATAAAAACATTTGTGTGAATCTTTACAGCGGTGTCGTATTAAAGTTAAGCTATCAATAGCGTCACCTTGTCTCCAAAATCCACTTTGGTGAAGTTGAGGGTTTGGAGGTGGTTGCTCGAGCCTCGGATAGACGGAGCGATGGTTTCCACCAGCAGCTTCTCGAGGTACTGGCCGACAAAGGGCCAAACCTGCTGCAGCACCTGGGCAGACCAACAACGGCATGGTTACAAACTGCTTTTATTAGTAAGACATGTAAGTTATGCACATATTTATATTTGGTAAAATTGTTCATGTTTGTATGATATATTGCATGAGTTCTGATATTATTTAAGTTTGTACCATAGTTTTCATATAGTTAGAATAGTGACCATAGGATTATGTTGTTTACCATTTTCTTGTTATAAAGTGTCGTAACGTAGTTTTTCAGTGTGCATAACCAAAAAAAATAAAGTTTTTAGAAGATGCTGTGAAGTCTGCGTAGGTGTGGATTGTAACAAGTTTTTGCCCGTGTTAAATATAGCGATAATGTGATAACATTTATTAACGTATATTGTTGAACATCCAGTCGGTAGTGTAATGGGTGTGACGCCCCTCCCCCTGTCTTGGAGGTTGCTTGGCCAACCTCAGCAGGCAGTTGGGTGACAAGGGAGGGTCGACAGCCTGATTGGGATCACCTGGACCTTCCACACTATAAAAGCTGCTCCCTGTGCTCACTGTCTCTCTCTCTTCCTACAGCCACATCCACCTGGCAGCACCTTCAACTCCCTTTTTGTCACATTCCCTGAGCCAGTTTGTGACAAGGGGCGAGATGCAACTTGGATGGAAATCACCTGCTGTGAGGTTATTGATTCTAACAAAAACTCTCATTAAAGTTTTCCCTTCATCCTGTGAGTACATTGGGTCTTCACAAAAAGGACTGAAATGAATTGCAACACGAGTCAGAACAGAGATACCTTGCAGACTAAGTGGCCTAGGAACTTGGAGCATGGTAAAATGGCCACTACAAGACACAAAACAAAATAAACAACGTCCATCCCTGCAACCAGAGACTACTTCTTTAAGAAAATGTTGTCATTTTAGCCACATAGTCACAAAACGATCCATCAAATGCCTTGGCTTCCATGTGCAACATCTGAGGAATGACAGACACAGCTGTTGCGCAGTTGAGTCTCCTCAGCTGTTAGTCGTCTACTTTGAGTCCTTGCATTTATCACAGTGAACCCTGTGCTGTACAAAATGTTAATGTTGCTACATGAACTCTTAATTCCTTCAGGGAAAGAACAAAAAGCAGAGGCCGTGCTTGTTTGTGTGCTTGTGTGACTGTAAAAAAACCCACTGCTGGTTTCAGTCTGGCATTAGTGGAGAGTGAGTCATCAGCTGCCTGCTCCTGGGAGGGATGCAGCGAGGGAATCTGCTGACCTCCCCCTCCAGTAACCAGTCTCAAATCTCTGCTTTGTCTGGCTCTCTGACGCTTGCATCTCGTGGTTTATATTACTGTATGTCTATGTTAGAGGCTCTAGTTTCTCTGGGCTACAGAAGCCAAGGGGGTGGGTGAGGGACAATGGCTGCAGTTTTATATAGTTTGGGGGGACTGGGCAGCGCCTCCTCCTTCCTGTGAGCTCTAGCCTGTAATGAAATGGAAATGTTGAGAGGGTTGCCTGGCGCTGGGCCTGCTCTCTGCAGTACAGACACAGTGGCTACACTAATGGGGGGAGTGGCCTTTTCTGCAAACAGCAGCAGTGCTACCATCTATCAGCTAGCACCAGCTAGCATACTCTACAAAGTGTCAATCAGCACAACAGCTGAACAGACAGGCGTGTGTTTGCTGTGGGCTTATTAAAACGGGAAACACTAGCGTCTCTGTGTTACGTAAACAGTGAAAAGACTAAGCGAAAAAAGGAAAGCACTGATGTTTTACCTTGTTCAGCCATTCAACCTTCTCAACATCTGGAAAGCTGACCTGAAGGAAAGAAAGACAATGAGGGTAAACACTTAAATTATGCATAGGACCTGATAAACACACAACAGGATCATTAGCACTGTCGATATTCCTAGTTCTTTTTGCACCAGGTTTTAGACTGCCAAAGTATTTCCACAAGAAAAAAGGGAAAGCAGATAAGTGCAGCAACTGTCAAGATCCCTTTGAATGATACAGCAGGCTACTGCGTGGCTTATCTTTCACACGTGACAATAATTTAACAATGTAAGTGCGTGGCATGTCTTCTCCATTTATTGATTTATCTTAAAGAAAATCCATGCCATTTGTTATGCACACTGGAGAGCAATATGGAGATGCCCTTTTTGGAATAATTCAATGGAGGAATATAATGCATGCTGCCACTCAATGAAACAAGTATCCACAGGAACCTCATCTGGGTGTGGCCAGATGTTCTGAGTCAAAATATGAACACGTGGGTTTCAGCATTTCCATTTTGTGAAAACATGCTCTCAAGACGTATAATATGCAAATCAAGACTAATATCCTGCATGCACATTTGCCACAACACAATTGCACCAAGGATTGGTGTTGTTGCAATGCACTCAGAATAATGCTTTCAAACAAGTTTAGTCTAGAAATAAAAACACAGACAATTTGGCAACTGTATGCACTGCATATAGCTGAAAGGGGACTTCTGCACATCTGGCTGCATGCATGTTTCATTTAGGATCTATACTTCATCTGCAACATTAGGAAAAGCCGTGCTTGTTTGTTTGCCTACCAGTAGTTTAAAACATTACATCTCCCCTACAAATTAAAAAAAAAATACCACTCATTTGTGAGAGAAATGTTTTCATAAATACAATGACTGCTATATTTGACTTCAGGACATCTCTGACGACATACATGCTACAAACATTTTTACTATATCAAGTCCCTAGGAGTGTATGATTCAACTTTTTCCCATGGTCTAGTGTTAAAAAGGTTAACCCCAAAACGCCCTTCTTTTGTTTAATTTTTCTTTTTTTCTAAATGTAATGTTTTTTATTATTATGATTTATTTTATCTTATTTCACATGAAAAGCACTATTTGTGTGTTCTATAATTTCATTGTAAAAAGTGGAAAAGTTGGTTCACTTCATATTTGTATATAATTAAGTATGTTTATGTAAATGTCTAAGTAAAACCAAATAAACGAAAAATAAAATGAAGAAAAAGAAAAAAAGAAAAAGGTTAACAAAAATCGCAATAAATCGTAATATCGAATCGCAATACTTAAAAAAACGCAATACATATCGAATCCACACCCAAGTATCGTGATAGTATGGAATGAGGAGATAGGTGTATATCATCCCAGCCCTCATGAGGAAATGATTTATGGGAAATAAACCCAATTAGATCAAATTATAAGTGCTACCAGTCATGACAGCTAAAAATAGAGTAAAGGCTGTGATTATAGGGTGGTTTACTGGGAACAGCCTGTACATCCCTGTAGTGATGTTATGATTTGTTTCCTTGTTTTTATTTTCTAATCTTTAGTTTTTATGTTTTTATAACCGTTTTAATTATGTCTTAATGTTCTTGAATGTTTATATAAAGCACTTTGAATTGTCCTGTTGCTGAAATGTGCTATACAAATAAAGCTGCCTTGCCTTGCCTATGATTTTAGGGTCCACTGCAGCTACGTTTTGTCTTATTTACATAACGTGGGGTTACTTTAGGTCAACTTTGGGTCCATTAAGGACAGTGAAGAAGCTGGTGTATGAGGACAGTTTTCTTACCCACGCAGGGAGATCTCTCTTGCTTTTGGACACCTTCATGGAAGTGTACTCCTCCTCGTTGTTGAGCAGCTGCATGGCTGACCTCAGTCTGGTCTCCTTGGCTTCTCGGGCGTGTTTCCATCCCGTGTAGACCATCATCCCGAACACCAGCAGGCTGGTGCTGACCCGGTAGTAGCCGGCCAGGTAGACGGGCAGCAAGGCGCCCAGACATTTCCCAAACGTCCAGAGAACCGCGACCGCGCTGATCCCTTGTTTGGGTTTGGGACCCTCCGTCTCCGCCAAAGTCTCCGCCGCACTCAGCGCCTTCTTCTCGGCGTCCTTGGCTTCACTCGGCTCCGACTTGTCGCTTTGCATACTGTTATATCCTCTAGAAACTAATACTACTAATAATAATAAGCTACCGTTGGATACAATGTATTCAGTTGAAGCGTTCTGAAGGACTTAAGTTAAGTTACTCTAACGTTCCATTTCTAACGTTCCATTGCGAACTTCTTCTTCTCGAACTAACCGCTGCCTTAACCGTTACATTAGCTAATTGACCGTTCGTCCGTCTTTTGCAGTTTTACCGACTAAACACTGGTCCAGAAGAAGTGGCAGACCAGTTCTGCCCCTCACCCAGTCCCGTTAGTAGGATGAAAACACGCCCCCACTGTG
Source organism: Sebastes fasciatus (assembly GCF_043250625.1). Taxonomy (NCBI): domain Eukaryota; kingdom Metazoa; phylum Chordata; class Actinopteri; order Perciformes; family Sebastidae; genus Sebastes; species Sebastes fasciatus. The sequence goes on from NC_133795.1 coordinate 15,852,674, forward strand.
GTCTGAAACAAAAAAAAAACGCATCTTTGACTCTTTCGCTGCTGCGGCAAAACTCAGTCATCAAATAAGCTTGTAATTAGCGTTATTACTGCGGCATTACAGCGTCAAAAAGCGAGATTTTACACGGAATTATTCATACGTACTGCTACCTGTCAGAGGAAGCAGAATATATACAATACTGCTTCCTGTCACATCTTTAACCAAGCCGCACCCCTTTTCATCTCTTTCTGCTGCTCCAGGTTATTTTAAAGGTCCCATATTATGCTCATTTTCATTCAAGTCATTAATAGCTTTTTTCCTTGGAGTACTGCAATTTCCTATTCAAATGTCTGCAAAACAAAAAAAATAAACCCAAGTTAAAGGTCCCGTATCATGCTCATTTTCAGGTTCATACTTGTATTTTGTTTCTGCTAGAACATGTTTACATACTTTAATGTTCAAAAAACACATATTTCCTCATCCTGTCTGTCTGAATATACCTGTATTCACGCTCTGTCTGAAACGCTCCGTTTTAGCGCATTTCAACAGAATTGCGTTGCTGGGCAACAGCTTGGGTCCATGTTTACCTTTGTTCAATTCCTTCTGCTGCTCCAGTTTATTTTAAAAACAGCAGACTGGACATTCTCCTCAATCCCCTACATCCTGTGTGACCGCACCAACCCGGGCCATAATTCCTATGGTGCACCACCACCACCACCACCACCACCACCACCACCACATACTCCACTTGTTTGAAGAGCCACACGGATATGAGGCTACTGAAGAAGCAGATGGTATTATATTCAAGTTTACACAATGCGACTCCACCCAAACAACTCAAGCAATGGGATGTAAACATGAGCATGACTTGTTCCTGTGTGACCTGAGCTGATAAAAGTGTGAACTGAAGCTGTAAACAAAGTGACAGATAATACAAGATTGATTGTTGAGCGCCTGTTATTCTTTTTTTTTTTTTTTTATGTGCAAAGTACCAAAGTTAATTTACACCAGAGCAATCCACAAAAGTAGAAACACAAACTGCTTCCAAAGTCTTCATGTCCACACAAGGACGACACAGCAGTGTTCAAACAATATGGATGACCTCACATATTTTCAGTTTGTTGCCATTTTTGGTGCCTGTGAAAAGATTCCTTTGGTGCACAAACTGTTCACAGGTCAGTCAGTCAGTCTGTAAAAATGTCTTTGTAATGTTGCCACAGAACAGTGAGGAAGTCTTTATCCTGCCCTCTGGTGGAGGAATACAAGCATCTTTATACTTTAGTGTTCTGTCATCAGTTGATCAGCTATGTTAAAAATCACAGTTACGGATGCTACATTCTGACGTGTGGGTACAACAGTCCAACATTTAGCCAGTTAGTGAGGCAGAGTGGTGATCCTCATGCTTTGACTCACAATGGGGTACGCGACCATCGTGCTGGTGGCGTGACTCATGGTGATGCCCGGCATCGGCTGCGTAATGGACACTGCCACCGGTGCCACAGATACAGACACCGGTGCCATAGAAACAGGTGGCGCCATCCCTTGGGCAATGGTCTGTACGAGGGCAGCTGAGAGGGGGGTGATCTCGGGGTTGAGGTGAGGCAGAGGGGCTGTAGGCGGGGCAGCGTTAGTCGGGGGCGCTGAAGGGGCGCCGGTAGACGCTACCAGGTCTTGCTGGATGACGGGCCGAGGCTGCAGTCCGGCGCTGCTCAGGGTGGTGTGAGTCTGAGCGATGCTGTGATTGTAGGAACTTATTGCACCCACGGGGGGCACGAGAATCTGCTCGATGGGTGCAGGAGTGGAAGACAGCGTCATCACCTTGGCCTGAGTTCGGAACTGGGCGTTCTGATCCAGAAGAACCTCATTTGTAGCGATGAGGTTTGAAACCTGAGAAACACAAGAGACATGGATTAGAAAATGACTGGCTCCATTAAAGTCCACCGCCAGAAACTCTGGTTTTGTGTTTGGCAGAAACAAAGTTCTTATAAAATTTGACTTTTTATACTTATAAACATTATAGTTAAGACAAAAAGAAAATTGTTTTTAGGAAGCCGTCATTTCTTAGTATGTCAACCAGCTACTGTAATTACAGCTTTTGCAGTGTGTCTTACGATGATACAGAATGTCTTTTCCTTTTTTAATGTTGTTTGAATATATTCATTGTTGTTTTAGTCAGGCTGCTGTTGAGGAAAAATCCTTCAAAGTCAGCCGCTCTTTGAATTTAAAGCAGGTATGACATATCTCTGCTTCTTAAGGGTCATTAGTTCATTCATTACAGCGTTGATCTCATGCTGCCATCTTTTATCATAAACTCTCAAACTACTACTTTAAACTTTGTTTTATCTGTAATAACCTTAACTTTCCTACAGTCCTCAAAACCACTGATTGGTCCATATTAAACTTTTACATCTTGTTATTGAAGAATGATGATAATCTCCCATTAGTACAGTCTAGCTATCATTCTGAAATTGATAGACAGGTTAGGACCCAACACCAGGCAACAACTAAATCAACATTCCTAAGTTGTCTAATGCTGTTAAAGATTGGTTTACATTTGTAATGTTTTGAACACAGTAGCAAAGAAACATATTCATGATCAGGTGACAAACTCATTTTTAACTCTTCCACTATGTGAATTCACCTAAATACCTCGGGTTGCCAACACTTTTAACTGTACTTTTAACTAGGGTTGCAACTAAAGATTAGTTTCATTATTGATTATAGATATGTGTATGCATAGTTTTTTCTCAATTAATTATTGTCTATAAAATGTCCAAAAGCCAACAATATTTAGTTTACTATCATACAAGCCAAAGAAAAGCAGCAAAACCTCACATTTGAGAGACTGGAACCATCATTTTTACTTGGAAAAATGACTCAAAGGATTACCAAAATAGTTTCGATTGACTAATTGTTTCAGCTGTACTTCAAACTTCCAGCCCTAATAGCAAGTTGTTTGTTCAGTTGGTCTTTCCATTTCATCCATCCAAGATATTTGCATGATACGCTGGTCTTCAGATGCTGTGGTAACTTTAGATGAGCAGTCTTGTGTTGGACGACAATGATTTGCTTTGTTAAAATCTCCACTTGCAGCCATCAAAGGAACTTTACTTTGCCTGTGATCTGGCAGTGAGATATAATGAAACTGTGAGTCCTTGTGACTAAAATTTAATTTGACACCATAATATAATATGATCCTTTCACATGACACTATCACGTGAAAGGATCATATCAATTCATTCAGCACAGGAAGCGTACGAAGTAAACAAGTAAACATTCGACAATATAATGCAATCCGATACAATTCTACCTTTGTTGGGCTTATAAAATTAAATTTTGTTAAGACTTTGACATTATACTTACAAAGGTGGCTGTTATTTTGCACACCATTTTATCTGGTATTAGTTGTAAAAACAAAAACAAATCATATAGCATAACAAATATGTTTAGATTTGACTGAAATATAAGTGAGGCCTACCAGCCGTGTATAATTTCATACAATCATTTGTCAGAGGTCCAAAATAGTTTGATTTAAGTTCCAAATAATGCTTGTTTGTAACCATTTCTCATTCTAACCTGCTTCTTCAACTCTTCAACTCTCTTCCTCAGCAGCGAGTTCTCCTCCTCCAGGAACCTGTACTCCAGAGGACGAGGCGGCAAGGTGGCTTGAACTCCCAGCTCGTAGTGAGCACCTCCTCCACTCACGTCGAAGCGCAGCCCCTCCAGCCGCCGCCTCTTCAACTGTAGAGCATTGTGGTCCATAGAGGCCTCCAGGGAGCTGGGATCAAACAGCCCACTTTCAAGCACAGGGTCATACACTGAGCATGGGACCCTGTCGTAACGCCGTGGCCCTGCAGA
>NC_133795.1:15861510-16041510 GCF_043250625.1 Sebastes fasciatus
AATGCAATTTAAAGAGAGAAAAAAAAAACTGAATTCACAAATTGAATGTTTGGAAATAAATCTTTAATAAAAAAAAAGGGATTTACAAAAACACCATAAAACAGTCAGTAAGTAAATCATTTTTAATGAATTAATAAATAAATAATGGAATAAAAAAATCTATTTGAAAATGCAATTTAAAAAGAGAAATAAATAACTAAATTCACAAATTGAATGTTTGTAAATAAATCTTAAATAAAAAAAGGATTTACAAAAAGACCATAAAAGAGTCAATAACTACATCATTTAAAAATACATTAATGAATTACTAAATAAATAATGGAATTAAAAATTCTATGTTTAAAACACAACTTAAAAAGAGAAATAAATAACTGAATTCACAAATTGAATGTTTGTAAATAAATCTTCAATAAAAACAAATTCACTACCAATGAAGAAGACGACACTCTCCTTCTGCGTTTCCAGTGAGCGGTCTGTCCTCCAGTGGCGATACACGTGAATTGCACTGAGAGGTATGTTTTGTTTTCCTTTTCACCGGGATCTAATTAACATTAGCCTAATAACACACGGTTTAAAGGTTTCATATCATACAGAAGCAGTCCCAACGTGAGCTAAATAAAGTAAATAACAAGCTGTAGAGGAGGTTAAATGTAATTTGATGCACTTTTCATCACCACGTTTCGTTGCGTAGAGTTCTGCTGAGATAGGAGGAGGAACAGGTTGAAGCTGTCAGCTGAGTAGGTAAAACCAGTCTGGGTGCAACAACATTACTGGTCTGGTGAGTGGTTAATACGAAGATGAGCTTGTCAAACCGCAAGAGATACAGCTGTACTTCCAGATAACCTCTCTGTTGTGTCTTAAGTTCCTCATCTGTCGCCGGTCCGTCGGCATGGCAGCGCAAGGTGTCTCTCACTGTCTGCTCTCCTGCGGACTCCTGCTGCTCTGCTTGTCTGAAGCTCTGCCAGCTGCCTCGGAGACCACCACCAGAAGGACCTACTATGAAACCCTCCATGTGGAGCCGACAGCGACCGACAGCCAGATCAAGAAGGCTTTCCGCATACTGGCCATCAAATACCATCCAGATAAGAACAAGAGCGCCGAGGCAGAGGTGATCTTCAGAGAGGTCGCTGAAGGTAAACACACACTGGAGCTTTATTATAGTGGAATCTATATTGTACATGTAATTTACACACGTGAAATGGATTTATCACTTTAAAAAATAGATGATTTCTTTATTCTGTTGGCTTTTTAAAAAATATATATATTAAATCTTTTTTTTCATACTTTATTTTTTGTTGTTTTATAACAAAAAACAAACAAACAATACAGACAACATAAGACAGACAGGGTCATCCTGAGTGAGGTGAAGTGCTTAACATCATATGACATTTTATACATTTGTAAGAAAAGAAAAAAGAAGACACTAAGAGAGAATACTTTCAGTTTACGTTTTAAGTACTTATCAGAGATATACTTAACAAAAGTAAACTGAATTCTCTCTTATTTTTAGATTAAAATAAGTATACTAATAGCACACTTGAATAAACTTATTTTTGGTAAGGGGTATAACCTTCATAAAAGTAGGATTTAAGGCAGACAGCTAATACTGATGCAGTCTAAATCAACAGCCCTACAATAAATCCTACTTTCATGAAGGTTATACGCCTTACCAAAAATAAGTTTATTCAAGTGTGCTATTAGTATACTTCTTTTAAACTTAAACTAAAAGAGAATTCAGTTTACTTTTTAAGTACTTATCAGAGATATACTTAACAAAAGTGTACTTAAGAATACTCTGCTTATACTGACAAGTATACAGAAAAGACTAAGTATAGAGGTGATTTTCAGAGAGGTCGCTGAAGGTAAACACACACTGGAGCTCTTTTTTTTTTTTTATTATAGTGTGATCTACACTCACCGGCCACTTTATTAGGTACAAGGTGTACCTAATAAAGTGGCCGGTGCTAGTACCGGATGGTCTTCTGCTGCTGTAGCCCATCTGCTTCAAGGTTCGACGTGTTGTGCGTTCAGAGATGGTATTCTGCAGACCTTGGTTGTAACGAGTGGTTATTTGAGTTACTGTTGCCTTTCTATCATCTCGAACCACTCTGCCCATTCTCCTCTGACCCTCCCTGAAAATCCCAGTAGATCAGCAGTTTTTGAAATACTCAGACCAGCCCGTGTGGCACCAACAACCATGCCACATTCAAAGTCACTTAAATCCCCTTTCTTCCCCATTCTGATGCTCGGTTTGAACTTCAGCAAGTCGTCTTCACCACGTCTAGATGCCTAAATGCATTGAGTTGCTGCTATGTGATTGGCTGATTAGCTATTTGTGTTAACAAGCAATTGAACAGGTGTGCCTAATAAAGTGGCCAGTGAGTGTATATTGTACATGTTAATTTATACACGTGAAATGGATGTTATCAGTTTAAAAAAATAGATGATTTCTTTATTCTCTTAATAAGTGGCTTCATAAATACTGTCAGTTGTTTTTTTATTTTTTTTATTTTATTAGTTTTTAAGGTAGACAGCTAATACTGATGCAGTCTAAATCAACAGCCCTACAATAAATCCTACTTTTATGAAGGTTATACCCTTAGCAGAAATAAGTTTATTATTAAATGTGCTATTAGTATCTATATTGTACATGTAATTTACACACGTGGAATGGATGTTATCACTTTAAAAAAATAGATGACTTATTTATTCTTTTAATAGGTGGCTTCATAAATAGTGTCAGTTGGCTTTTTTATTTTTTTTATTAGTTTTTAAGGTAGACAGCTAACACTGATGCTGTCTAAATCAACAGCCCTACAATAAATCCTACTTTTTTTCAAGCATGCTATTAGTATACTTCTTTTAAACTTAAAATAAGAGAGAATTCAGTTTACTTTTTAAGTACTTATCAGAGATATACTTTAACAAAAGTCTAAGTATACTTGACTTGTACTGACAAGTATACAGAAAAGTCGAAGTAGAGGTGATTTTCAGAGAGGTTGCTGAAGGTAAACACACACTGGACCTTTTTTTTTATAGTGTAATCTATATTGTACATGTAATGTACACACGTGAAATGGATGTTTATCACTTTAAAAAAATAGATGATTTCTTTATTCTCTTAATAAGTGGCTTCATAAATATTGTCAGGTGTTTTTTTTTTTTTTTTTTTTATTTATTAGTTTTTAAGGTAGACAGCTAATACTGATGCAGTCTAAATCAACAGCCCTACAATAAATCCTACTTTTATGAAGGTTATACCCCTTACCAAAAATAAGTTTATTCAAGTGTGCTATTAAACTTAAAATAAGAGAGAATTCAGTTTACTTTTTAAGTACTTATGAGAGATATACTTAACAAAAGTCAACTTAAGAATACTCTGCTTATACTGACAAGTATACAGAAAAGTCTAAGTATATTTGATTTATAGGCCTACTTGTACTTAATCTTTTGTTGGAGATGTACTTAAGAAAAGTATAATTAAGTATTCTTGCCTTATAGGCCTACTTGGCTTGTAGTTGTGCGTAGTTGTGTGGGAGTTTGTAAAAGGTTGTTTTGATATTAATTTACTTTAATTCATCAAGAATTTTCTAAATTTTTGGATTATCTGTTCACGACGCGTCTCAAGTCAAGTCTCAAGTCACTGTGTGTGCGACTTGAGTCCAAGTCTCAGACTCGAGTCCCCATCTTTGCTAAAAAGTGGGCTACAAATATATACAAGTATACTTGCAGTATAAAAACTATTAAACCAGTGGTTTACTGAGAGTTTACTCAAAAGTGTACTTTCATAAACTACAAAGTGGGCTACAAGTATATACAAGTATATTTGCAGCTATTAAACTAGTTGTTTACTGAGAATATACTTTAAAGTGTACTTACACACTATTCTTAAACTTAAAGTATACTTAAAAGTATTAGCAACCTTAATACATAAAGTATACTTGGGAAATATATACTTGAACTTTACTTAAGTAAACTTAATCCAATAATCATGAAGCATACCGCTTTTCGTAAGGGACGTTGAGCTTTTGTGTTCTTCTTTGTGGAGGAACTCCATTTAACAGATGTTGATTTGTCGATTAAGAATTTCTTTGGTCAGGGACAGCCTTAGAAAATATGAAAAAACACTGCATACAGTAAATGCAATACAATTTTAATAGCGCCACAAACTGCAGCCTCTGACAATGACCAAGTTGAATCAGCGCCTCTCTATAACAGTTTCAACAAAAACTGAACATTATAACCTTTATGAAGTTATTGCAGGACTGTCCTATTATTAGACTGTATAACTTTTAGCCAGGTGTACGAGTTAAACCTCTGTTTCCTCCTCCCCCAGCCTACAAGGCGCTCTCCAACAAAGAGAAGAGGAGGCTGTATGACAGTGTCGGCCATGAGGCTTTCCTAAAGAATGAAGGCTCTGGCCCCAACTATCCACACGAGTCAGGCTTCCCCTTCGGTCATGAAGAACCCTTCCACTACGGTCATGAAGAACCCTTCCACTTCGGTCATGAAGAACCCTTCCACTTCCACGACTTCAATGACGGCCCCTTTGTGGAGGACCCTTTCATGTGGAGCTTTCATCAGGATGGAGAGGCGGGGGACGTTCCATATGAACATTACAGTTTTGCAGAGCCAGGCTTCGGCTTTTTTTATGGGGATGAAGATGAAGAAGACCACCACCACCACTACTACTAGATGTCCAGTATCTGTGTCCTGTATGACTGTTTTATTGTATTGTCTTTTACTGATAATAAAGTCTCTATATTGAATGATCTAAGTATCTGTGTCTTGCGTTCAGTATGTAGAAGTTCATTTAAAATCCATGAGTAAAAGACTGTTATAATGAGCATTATAAAAGGCCAATTAGTCATCACAATTCAAGTACATTTAAAAACCAAAGAAAAGAGGTGGACGCAGTTAACCACTGCACACTGTTAACCAAAGGTGATTTTGGCGAGGAAAAACTGTCATGGCCATTTTCAAAGGGGTCCCTTGACCTCTGACCTCAAGATATGTGAATGAAAATAGGTTCTATGGGTACCCACAAGTCTCCCCTTTACAGACATGCCCACTTTATGATAATCACATGCAGTTTGGGGCAAGTCATAGTCAAGTCAGCACACTGACACACTGACAGCTGTTGTTGCCTGTTGGGCTTGAGTTTGCCATGTTATGACAATGACAATATTTGTCATTGTTTTGTGTTTTTATTGATTTCCAATAATAAATATATACATACATTTGCATAAAGCAAGCATATTTGAGTATTAAATACTTGACAAATCTCCCTTTAAGGTACATTTTGAACAGATAAAAATGTGTGTGTGTGTGTATATATATATATATATATATATATATATACTATATATCAAAATGATCTCCATATTTACTAGCTGCAATATTACAGTGATATAATGCACCACTTATTATATTCCAGTAACATAATAATCATTCTTCTGAAATGGGCCAGTCTGCAAAATGAGTACTTTTACTGTTGGTCCTTTACTTTACTTTTATATGTTGATGCTACTACTTTTACTTAAGTAAAATTTGTAATTCAGGACTTTTACTTGTAACAGAGTATTTCTACACTGTGGTATTGCTACTTTTACTTAAAGGGGAACTTCACCCAAATCAAGAATTCCAATTTGTTATTTCCATGATTTAAGAAAGTTCAATCAATATTAGCTCCTCTCTCTCAAAGCCAGAAACCAGAGAAGTAAGTCTAAAAATTGTGATGTCATAGGGTATAAAGTCTGGAGCTGCTCTATAGACGATGAATGGGAGACTGATTTTGTGGACCCACAGAATGCTTGTTTTCTTTTTTTTTTATACCCAAATGAGCTTCATTCTATTGTTGTGATCTTGTGGTGAAACAGAAAATGTTCTCATATACTCAGAACATTCCTCTGGGTGCTCTCAGTGTAATCTATAACATCTCTTCCTCTTTAAGGAAAATATCTGAGTACTTCTTCCATCTCTGGTTCTGACTCTTTTATGAGATAACTTGTGAGTGCAGTGGTTGTTTGCAGGTTTGTGAGGTTGTGAGGTTGTGATGTTGACAGCTGGGGGAACTGATTCGACCGTTATGCCACTTTTCCTGTGTGGGTGTGTCGAAGGTCCTCAGTTACTGACTAACTCACCATTTGCTCATCTTTTTCCCTGCGCCAGCACTTTATAGATCTGGAACTGTTTTACTCTTCCATTCTCGCAGGACCATTGTGCACTTTGACCCAGAGGATATCCTGTGCCTTCTCAGCAGTTGGAGCGTGACCGCACTAAAGCCAACACAGGACAAAAGATCCTTACAGCTTTATGCACTTTTTTATCGAGATAAACAGAGATTTTAAGCACTCTACAAAGCAGATAAAAGACGGACTGGAATCATTAACTCACAAGCTTCACAATGATGGTAAGTGTGCCTGAAAATGTTTTTGTTTTTTTACACCCTCTGAGTGTCATGTGACTTTTACTCCATGGAGACATCCACATATACAGAGTGGCAGAAAGTGAAGTTTTTAATTCCCTTTAAATTGAATGTGACTCCCAGCTGTTGTGTTGATACAATTGCTCACCAGTTTTGTTTTTTTCAGGAAGAAGTACAAGAAGGGACATCTACTCTGAGTGTCCACGGTCATAACATCAAGGTTACAGAGGCACTGAAAGAAGGGGACACACTCACCTTCCTGGTTGTGTCTCAAAAGGTGAGAAAATTATTCATTTACTTGTTATTTGCTGAACATTAGATCCAGATGAATGCAGATTGATGCAGTTGATTTGTTTGAATTATGGTACTGTTCGGATGACATGTTGTCTCTGTGGTCTTTGCCAGCTTTCTGGGACGGGGGAGTACCATGTGGCTCGGACCTATGAGGATTTTGAATGGCTTCAGCAGCACCTGTTCTCTCAGGAGGATGTGCCCGGGATACAGGGAGTCATAGTCAGTACTTTTCATCTGTCCACAAACCCTTATTACTTACTTACTTGTAAACGTATGCACACTTTTCTAACAATGACAGGAAGATTAGTACTGGAATATCTATAAACTCAGGCAGTAAGGGGACAAACCAAAACATTGTTGTTTGGAAGTGTGCACGGTGTAACCTTTCCTGCAGACTTTATTTACTACAAGTGATAACATGAAACTTTGTGTTCTTGTAACACAGTGCTTTTGTAAATGAGAAAATCACATAACAAAATGTTGACTTCAAACAATGACTTAAGTTATGGGGGGCATTTTGTTCCTTTTAAAATGCTTCCTCCTTTTCTTTGCAACCAGGAAGCTGCCACTCTGCCAGCTGGCCCTGGTACCGTAGACAATTTAGTGGAAACTTTCTATTCTGATTGGATGTGTTTTTGTTTTTTTCAAAAAAATGCAACAGTATCCTATCAGGAAGTATTTTTTGTGTACTACTTGTACAGGATGTACTAGTATGAGCGTGAGTGCAGCGGGGTTTTATGTGTTATACAAGCACATATCTGATTCAGGGCATAATGTGTGTGCGTACTGTAAATCCAAGCACATTTTAGAAAGCATAAACACAGCATGTATGTTCCTCTCCCGAGCAAAGCTTGCTTGTTTATCTTAAATCTACTTGTTCTTGTTTTTGATTGAATTTGCCTTTGTTTTCAGTTTATGAATAGACTCAAAATTTTACATGTCAATTTATTATTATGTTCATCATTATTTTTATGTTCATTATTTTCATTATCATTATTATCTTATGTTGGTATGTTTTGGGATGGGATGGAGGGAGAGCCTTTGTGTATGTCCATGTTGATGTTACTATGTTGATTGTTTAGTTGTTGAATTTATGTTTTTGTTTAATTAATTTGAATGTGCTTTAATTATTATTATTATTATCATTATTATTATTATTATTATTATTATTATTATTATTATTATTATTATTATTATTATTATTATTATATTAATATACTTATATTATGTATATTAATTAATTAATTAATTAATTAATTAACAATATATTATTTATTATTTTATTATTATATAATATAATTATTACAATGTTCTTAGTAATTATTATTCATGTGTTTAAGTGTTTGTTAACTTCCATGTTTTGTGCCCGAGGACCCCCTTGAAAAAAAAATAGTGCATCCTCTAATACATTTTGAAATTAAAAAGGGAAATTAAGAATGAAAAAAAAGTTTTACTTTTGGAAAAAAAAACAATAGAAGAAATCTTGCTTGCTTCGACAAACAATATGAAGTATTAAAACATGCTGTCTGTTTTTCTTCAAGTTTCCTCCTCTTCCTGCAAAGGCCCAGGTGAACGCATCTGCCAAGGTTATGAAACAGCTTGGTGAGTACATCTGAGGCCCCCTCCATTAAAAAAAACATGAAAGTAGGATTTAATTGTCATTGTCTATTATTCTGTTGCACCGTGTTGAGTATGTGATATGAAGTGTTGATGATAATAAACATGTTGATGGTTTTCCTGCAGGTTTCCTTTGTTTAGGAGAGTGGCAGCCATACTGTAAAGCTCTGGAAACCTTCCTCCGCCAGGTTGCTGCTCACAGCATACTTGGCAAAAATAAAGCTGTGGAGACCTTCCTGACTAGCTCAGACGTAAGTGGACACAAATAAACAGTTTTTTAAAATCCTCTTTTTAACGATTAGAATTATTTTATGTCACAAAAGGGTGCAACATGATACCTTTTTACAAGAGAGGCAGATAATAAATGGTTTAACTTTCATTGTCTGAGAAGAGAAAATGGAACGATTAATGTGACAAATATAGTACCCTCCAAATATATGGAATATATGAAGGCGAGCAGCCTCATACCAGACCTAATGGTTCATTCAGATGGATCTTGTCAACTTATGAAGCTGTGTGTTGCACGCCAGGAAGTTGCACTGTGAATATCCAACATACAGTAGTGGTAGTTACCAGCTAACTATCTAACAATACGCCGTTTACGGTAAATATATCTATATAATTATCATTTCTTTATCACAATGTGTGTAAATAATTGTAACACATCTTTACAGGTTAACAACCCCACCCATACATAACATTGGACAAGTGACCAACATGATGCACCAGTTGTGTCCTCAAAACTTATGGCCACATTTGGACGAGCCTTTTGCATAATGTTCCTGTGATCGGTGATGGACTTTAGAGAAGGCAGCAGCTACAGTTGGGCTCATTGGATCCATAAGAGTCTCAGCTTTACAGTGATACCCAATTTATGTAATTCCAAAACTGTTTAGGGACCCCAGTATGCAGAAATATTCAAACATAGTATCGGCGAAAATAACACAATTAACTGCATGGTGTTTGCCCCAAACTGCATGTGATTATCATAAGTGGGCATGTATGTAAAGGGGAGACTTGTGGGTACCCATAGAACCCATTTTCATTCACATATCTTGAGGTCAGAGGTCAAGGGACCCCTTTGTAAATAGCCATTCAAGTTTTGCCTCTCCAAAATTTAGCCTACTTTGGAGCATTATTTGGCCTCCTTCCCGACAAGCTAACATGACGTGGTTGTTACTAGTGGATTCCTGAGGTTTTTCTAGTTTCATATGATACCAGCTCTAAAACTGAGCCTGCTAAAGCCTCTGAAAGACAGTAAAGTTGGTCGTGATCGCCGGCGAGAGGGTTTTAACAAGGGATTGTTCTTCAGTTGCTGCATGTGGCACATACACCGTTTTGATGAGATGAGCAACATTAGTAGTAACATTGCCTCTCTCTTGTATAAAAGTCAGAGTTTGTGTTAGTGTTGGACGTGATTCAGTTCCTGATGATAATACAGTAAGTTATTTCCTGTCTGACGAGAGATGAGTCTGGAATGCTGTGTATCAAGCATAAACAGGTTTTATACTGGCATGAGCCAAAGAATCTTTTACACGCTCTACTTCCACTCATGTTGGGAAGATTTCATTTGCCATATTACAGTATATACATTATTAACTTAAAAAATGTTTATTTGTGTGTTTGTGTCTAGCCTCCAGGCAGACAGAGAGTAAGGAAAAACCTTTTCAACCGGCTGAGTCAAGCTGTGGAAGAGATGAGGAAAGAAGGCCATAAGGTAGCTACACAACCGGGACTCATACAAACACAATTTACAGCCTCTACGCCTTTCACTGCCATAATGTGTGTGTCTGCAGGATGTGGATGAATTCTTTCAAACTGAACGAGATCATAACCTCGTTCTCACCAGCTATGTCAAGACAGCTGCAGAGGTGAGTCAGTCACCTGTTTGTTTTTGTCCTCCTCCCTGTTTGTTTCTGTCCTGTGTGATGTTTGAACTTTCTCTTGCAGAGATTCCTGGATGTGGTGCAAACTGAGCAAAGTAAGAAAACTTCTTTTATAGTTTGAGAGACTCATCATTTGGTGTTATTTAGGATTTATTTGTGTTCAGATTCGACAGTTGAAATCTACAGGAGGATATGTAGTGTATTAGTGTTCATCCACAATACAGCGCAATTATCGTTTGTCTCATCAAGTTTGATGATAGTGTGTGTATCTATATATTTATTTGTTTGCAGAAATAGCAGTGGCCTGTGGACACTTCTCAGCTGCTCTACATATCTGTGTGGAACCAGGGGAGGATCCTGACAAACAGGCTTTCACTAAGTGAGACTGATCCCAGGCTAACATCACATGAACTTTAAATGAATGCCTCTGAACATTGCGTTCAATTGATTTGCATGATTAACAGATTAGTAGACACACTGACGACACCTTCTTTGTATTACAGGGCTTGTGTGAAATTATCAGAAGTCTTTGAATCTATGAAGGTAAGTTGCTTTTTAACAGGAATGTATGTACATAGCAATGTACCATTGCTTTGCCAAATCACTGCTTGTGTGTGGGCAGAAAAACATGGCAAGTGTTGCTGAGAACAACGTCAGCACTCTTGGGCTCGGCCTGGACCTGGAGTCACGCTGCCAGGAAGCAGAAAAGGTGTGTCCTCTAGTTCTAAAATTAATACTCATCTCATGTGTATGCTGTCTCTCCATCTACTTTGAATCCAGGCCTCATGTTGTAATACGACACTATACTATACAAATATGACTAATACTCCTGTGTGTAACATGCTTATTACTATGTCCAACGCAGGAGATGCTCTTCAGGAGAACCTGTAAACTGGTGGAGGTAGAGACCGCCAGAAGGAATGCAGAGAAGGCCAAACCTGTGAAGAAGGCTGCTGTGAGTGTATCACATAAACACACTGATCAGATCAGATGCTTTCTTGTGACCAGCAGGTGTCAGTAACGTTCTGCTGATGTGATTCAGAAGTAGAGCGTAGACCAGGAAAAGCTGATGAGAGGAGTTTAATCTGTATGTGTATAATGATGATAACATGCACCCCCTATTCATCAGATGGATGAGGTGAAGAAAGCAGCAGAGACGGAGTTTCAGCACATTAATGGAGTGGCTAAACAAGAGGTAAAATATCCAATTTAAAACTGGATTCTCCGTAGTTTCCACATGGCTCAGGTGCAGTGTGTAACATCCCGTTTGTTGACATTCATGTTGTTTCTCCCAGATTGCTCGCTTCCAGGCTGCACGTGTGGAGATGCTGCAGCAGACTCTGGTCCAGTGGACTGAAAAGCAGCTTCTTACAGCCAGAGAAAGTGCTGACCAGTTCAACCAGCACCTGCAGGCCTTTAGAGGGATGGCCTAGTGACCCACGCTCTTAATGAGGCATCCTCCTCA
Source organism: Sebastes fasciatus (assembly GCF_043250625.1). NCBI lineage: Eukaryota > Metazoa > Chordata > Actinopteri > Perciformes > Sebastidae > Sebastes > Sebastes fasciatus. Next base: position 15,873,200 of record NC_133795.1, read on the forward strand.
GTATGTCTAAACATAGCATGGGATAACCCAAATATGTCCTCCACCCTGTTGTGCCACCCGATTTGACTGTTATCAGGCCATTAAATAGGAGTTATCTGTCGCTATAAGCACCATAGATGTGGGTCAGTAGGGGCCTACTACGCCTAGTATACGTTGTAAAACTGAATGAAACATTATCTTTTGAACACAAACGGCTTCTTTAGGTTTAGGCAACAAAACCACTCAGTTAAGTTCAGGGGAAAAACATCATGTTTTGGCTTAAAATAACTATGTTTCAAAATGAAAGAGAAACTTCATGCTTGTGAACCATGGATGTATTAAGATAACTGGATACAGCATTGGAGCCCTCGCTCCAGCCTCGATCTGGGGCTCATTCACATGAACGGAGGAGGGAAAATAACTCCGGATTCAGATATTAGTGCAATTTACAACTTTTACGACCTAATGATTAAATAAGGGATATTCAAGTGTTCGTACTGGGAAGTTGATTTACCTAAAAAAAATTATCCACTGAGTTACAGATGTCTTTTTCACAATGTAAGTCTATGGGAAAAAGTATTTTTGGACCCAATGGCATCACATGACAGACACAGAAGTTGTAGTAATGCCGTTTGGCCTCTACGAAAATTGGCATCAACGACCAAACCCCTGAACTCTGCTCCTGTCATAATTACTATGGTAGCTAGAAGTTGCTGTTGTGTTCTTTTATACCTTCTTTTGGTGATCTACCATGTGAATAGATGATAAAACCTACTAGTGGGTGTAGTAGGCCCCTATTGACCCACATCTATGGTGCTTATAGTGACCAATATAGTCTTTTTAATGGCCTGACAACGGTCTAATCGGCTGGATGTGCTGTAGTCAGTTATTTCAGTGGATTCAATCACATCCAGTGTAAATAAAGAAATGTAAGTAAAAGAGAGAAAGGGGAAACCTTCCTGTTAATCAAACAGCCTCCCTATAATGTGCACTCACTTTTCCTCAGTCTCTCCTCAATCATACTCCACCAGGAAAGCCCCGGTGGAGATGATGGTTTTGATTTCTTAGCAGTGTGCCGTTGTGTGTGTATTTGTTTTGTGCTGAGAGTGTATTGTGCTGCTCTCCAGCCACCACATCAGCCGGGTCACACAAAATAAAGTGTGATGAATTGATTCCCAAAGTACCTGCTTGCCTTTGTGTGTGTTTCTTACCTCTGGATCATTAATCAGTTGGTTTGACTGCTCCTGCAAGGACGTGGCAGCAGCACGGACACTCTGTGTTGGCTTTTTATTTAGCTGTTTTGAAACTAGTCCGGCTTTGTGAATATCTGGTAATGATCTCTCTTACTAATGATCACTCTATCTTCTTTGTGATTGAATGAAACCTGTAGTAAAGTCTGGTGTAAGACTGTGACGCACTTAACTGAAAAATGTCTGCACATAAGCACAATGTCATCTTCCCCTTCTCTGTCCGCTGCGGACCATAGGTCCATATCTCAGCGCTGCTTCATCTCATCTGTTCCGGCCTGTAATCTCTCCGCTGGGTGAATCAGGAGGAGTGGTTCCCATTTGAGGGAATGAATCAGAGAGAGATAGATGACTGGTCTCAAAAGAGGAGAGGGTGGAGAGGAGGTTTGGCTCATTTGACAATGAAGGAGTAGATAAAGGGCAATCATGCCATGGAGTGGCAATCCAAACAGAATGAATTAATGAGAGGAATTATTTGGTAGAGTCTTGGTTATAATGAAAGGCTGCCTCATAACTACAGCTCATCCTCAGATAGAATCCCACAACGCTCACAAGCAACAAAAAAAAAAGTATTTTATTTTGTATTTTACCCATACTAGTAAAAATCTGCCCAAAAAGCAATAGCCCCTAAGAGTGCTCATGAATACAGTAGGCTTGACTTGTTTAAAGGAACAGTGTGTAGCATTTCAGAGGATCTATTAGCAGAAGTGTGTGTATATTCACCTGAAACTAATCTTTGTGTTTTTGTTAGCTCAGAATGAGCCCTTCATATCCACATAGGGAGCGGGTCCTCTTCACAGAGTTAGCCATGTTGCTCCGCCAAGTTTCTAAAGTAGCCCAAAACAGACAAACCAAACACTGGCTCTAGAGAGAACTTTTCACGTTTTTATGTTACCTGAAAGCCACCGTAGTTCTCCGGCACGCTTGTGAAACTGCGGTAACGTGAGTCGCAGAGTGCAAAAACCATGGTACCGTCTGTTGGAAAGGAAGGAGTGTGCAGAGGGTTGATTGCAATCTGCAACCACACCACTAGATGCTGCCAAATTCTACGCACTGCACCTTTAAAACTGCTTAAAACAAACCAAGACACCCGTTGTTGGAACTTGCTTTGGTTTAGACAAAAAATTGTGAGCACACTCTACAAATGCATCCTGTGCATATCTCCTAATTTATTGGAAATGTTATGTTTCTATCAGATCACCTGCGAGTCACTGAAACACTGGTCTAGCTTTTTATACGCCATTTTACGCTGTTGAGGCAGTAACAAAAATACTTTCACTGTCCTCATACTACACACATTTATTGATCATTAATCCAGCAGTCTCCCCATTTAGGTTTTGCACTTCATTTTTGTGGTTTATCGGTTTTAATGACGCGCAGTAAAAGTTAAACGTAAGAAGTTTATGGAGCATTTTTTATGATTCTGTGGTTTTGCTTCTTTATGTGGATGCTTCTATCTACCTGAGAAAAACACTCGGTGGATGTGAACAACATGCATGATGCTGTACTTACAGTAAGCAACACAAATGAGAAATTTTGGGTATTAATATATTGCAACAATATGCTCTCCGTTATTATGCTTCCATCCCTGCTGTTTGTAACTGCATTATGCCGGATGAATTTCACAACAGGGGAGCCACATGTCTGGTGCTTTCATTTTGGGGCGGCAGCAGCTAACTAGCGCACATGCTGAGAGTGCACACACACACACGCACACACTAATGAGAGCCCTCCTCAACTGCTGAGAGCATGACCCAGATCAAGGGCGGAGAGATCATGGCTACGCTCTGTGTCCGTGAGAGTGAGTGTGCATCCCATTGAAAACATGCACTTATAGCTGATCTGCTAAAGTAGCTCATTACTGGTGGAAAGGCAGCACTCAGCACACCGCCCCATGGCCTGACAGAGACCAGCTTGTCATGTGTGAAGTGAAGGCAATAGCTTGTCTGAATACACAGTGGGACTCAGCTGCCCCAACACGGCCACACCACGCCAGTTTGATGAGTACGACAGTCTGTTAGGTCACATTTGATTAGCGGTTTGTAATCAGTTTACAAAGGAGGTGTTGTTGCTTCCTCATTCTCTGCTGTCTTGAGTCATATACATCTACACCGGGCGATTTATATGTTGCTGTAATAAATTAATGAATCTTTGGTAACATAAGTCAAGAGAATTGTCGCGGGCATGTTTTATCTTGACAACAAAAATTCAAGAATCAAATAAGATATTGTTGGGAGCAAATAATTCATCTGCCTTGCAAAGGAGGAGTTTTATTGTTGCGTGCTCATTCTCTGGTGTCCTAAGTCATACATCTGCACTGGTTGATTTATAAGTTGCTGTAATACATTTAATGAATGAATCTTTGGTTACATAAGTCACAAGAACTGTCGTGGGCACGTTTTATCTTCACAAAAGAATTCAAGAATCAAATAAGATATTGTTGGGGCAGATAATTCATACTGTACTTTCATGCTTCTTTTCAGTTTCATCTACTTGTGCTGCAACATCTGGTCACAAAGTGTAAAAAAGGCTAAACTTTGATTACTGATAAATCAAAAGTTAACAACTAAGGATTTAAAGGTACAGTGTGTAGGATTTGCCGATATCTAGTGGTGTGGTTGCAGATTGCAACCAACTGAGTTCCCCTCCGCTCACTCCTCCCTTTCCAAGACTACGATAACGTGAGCCGCCGAGTGCAAAACCGTGGTAACGCCGTTCAGCTCGCTCAGAGGCCATCCTTACCATAATAACACTACTTTAGGAGCAACGGAAGTAAGACAGCGGCTGGAACACACAGTTTACACAGTTTTGAACTCTGCGACTCACGTTACCACAGTTTCACAAGCATGTCGGAGAACTACGGTGGCCTTCAGGTAACGTAAAAAACGTGAAAGGCTCTCTCTAGAGCCAGTGTTTGGTTTGTCCGTTCTGGGCTACTGTAGAAACATGGTGGAGCAACATGGCGGACTGCATGAAGAGGACATGCTCCCTATGTAGATATGAAGCGCTCGTTATAAAGGCCCTGACACACCCAGCGTCTGTCGGCCTAGTGTTTGCGGTGTGTCCCGTACCGTAGGCTCTAGTCTGCTCTTGTCGGAAGTTTTTGGGCCAATTCAGCATGTTGAATCGGCGGTGGAGCTCATCAGTGAGAGAAATCACTCTGATTGGCGGTTCAGCTTAAACCAATCAGTGCACGATGAGAGAAATGCTAGTGAGGAAAGCAAGCCAACGAGTAAAATCAAGATGAAAAACACAGAGGGCTCTTCTTATTTTTCATCTTCATTTCATCTGATTATTCCAATACACGGATATGTTCACAACAACAGTGTCGTCTGGAATGAAGCCAAGTGGTGAGTGAGAGTGGTCTAAAAATGAATTGTTTCATGTACGTATCATAACAACGGCTTGTATATCAGCAGTACTCGCTCTTCCGATTTCCCTTTTTGAAAGATGAATACAGACTACCACCACCTGCTGGTATGGAGAGTTATTTCCTCTCAAGCAGGCGCAGAAACATATGCGCTAACTGGCCGTCGGCTGCAGTCTTTGCGGTGTGTTCAAGTGCAAGTTGTTGGTGACTTGAGGAGACGCAACAGTCGGCCTTCAACGCCGCTAGTTCTTTGATGTTGGTTTGGTGTGTCTGGGCCAAGCTAACGAAAACACAACGCTTCAGGCTGTTTCTGGTGATTATACACTAATGAAAACATAATTGTGAATATAATATTCAATATTCTGCTAACAGATCCCCTGAAATGTTAAATAACAGTTCCTTTAGTTCAAAAATAAATTCAACATGCATGGGATATTGATGACAAATGTGTTAATTCATCTGATGCAACTACTCTATGTGATGTTGGTAATAGATCAGATATTCTGTCTTGTCTTTCCCGGGCTGGTTCCCCCCTTCAGACGTCCACATTGCTCTTCTCCATCTTCACAGCCATCTTTGATATATCTTTGAGGATCTCCCACTCCTGGGAAGCTGCAAGAACTTAATTTGACTACAGAATGCAAACATGAAAGTCCTTTTTCAACTTTCCAATCGAGACTTGACATCCCTGCCAATTACACGGGTCTTGAAATAAAAAAATAAATAAAAAACAAACTTTGAAAGCCTTAATCCTGTATCCGCTCGCTTCTGTCATGAGGTCCGAGGCTCGGCTGTCACAAATTAGTGAGCGCGTTGCAGCTGAGTTGAGTCAACCCAAGGTTGTCGGCACCTCATTAAATCTAATCACTGCCGTATACAGATTATGACTCATTGAAAGTTTGCAGGATGTAGGATGAGACTGGAAGAGAGGGAGAGATAAATGCCATAATGCAGATGCCCTAACATCTGTAGTTTATACAGCTTTATACGGCAGCACAGCCCATTCTGAATGCGCAGCAAGGTGAATGCTACAAAATAGAGCCCTCTCAGCCCTGAAATCAGCCCTAATGGTAGCACTCCACGATGATTAGGATAGTGGATACTGTATCAATTTTCTCCCCTTGCAGTGGATTATAGCAGTGCAAAGCATTAGACTTGCTAATTTACCCCACGTCTCTGTTCACTACTGAATGGAGCCATAAATATTAATACATTCACACTCCCCTCCTGGCTGCTTGTCATGTGTTGAAGGGATTGCGGGTGATGGTATGATATTGTTAATTAGGTTTGCAGGAATAATGTCAGCGGCGAACCTCTGGACAGGCTGACATGCTGAGGTGATGACTTTCCTGCCATTCTTAATATTCTCTGGATGTACTGCAACACGGAGAACACGAACAGGAGACATGCGGCAAGGGAAAAAAAAACTGTCAGTCACCTGAATTCATAACATAATTAATCTTTTTTTATTTCTGACATAAAAGGCTTTTCCAATTAAATATTAAAGAAGGAAACATGTTATCTAAGAAATTATGTATTGTCATGCAAAAAGGTACAGTACGGTGATTATCAACAAGTACACAACTCAGAGTGCACACTCACCCACACACATACAAATGCAGCCATTAGTGTAAAATCAATTATTCATCAATTTTTCCACCCCAGCTTTGAGCAGCACCCACACACAACCAGGGTCTCTGCTCCAGAGGTCATTTTGTCACATGTCGTCAACATGTGGCCTTTTTTTTCAGCCTCCATCACCAACAGCTGAGTGCTGCATTGCATTACATGTGGTTACTATAAGATACTACTGGAGCAACAGTTGTTCTGCATTCTGGTACATTTTCTGTTTTCCACAACTGGAAGGAAAAGTCAGTGAGAGCTAAGAAGATGCTCTGATCTTTAAGTTGTGTCTGAACTGAATAGGATGTGTCTGATGATGTGAGTAGGAGAGGTTCGTGTCATCTTTGCAACTCTGCAGAACAAAAGGAAATTTCTTTTTTGTTTAATTTTGCTAAGGCGAAACACCCCAGGCAAAAACATAATTTTTCATGCACTGATCAATTTTGGGCTATTTTGCTTCCATAACACGTCTTCTTTCTAGTGGCGACTAGTGGATAGAAAACATCCAAAATACACATTTAGGTTTGTATTTTACAACACTTTGTCTATTTGCATCTGGCTTGCGCCTATTTTTCCTAAATTCATCAAAAATTATCATTCAATGCATATCGGAACACATTACGGCAGTCAAAGTTAATGCAACAATAACATGTTAACGCAAATTAGCTTTAAAGCCACTCATTTCTTTAACGCATTAACGCAACTTGCGAAAAAGGAGGTTAAATAACGCTCCAAACTTACGCTAAATTTTTTGTGAGGAAAAACGGTCATGGCCACATTCAAAGGGGTCCCTTGACCTCTGACCTCAAGATATGTGAATGTAAATGGGTTCTATGGATACCCACGAGTCTCCTCTTTACAGACATGCCCACTTTATGATAATCACATGCAGTTTGGGGCAAGTCATAGTGAAGTCAGCACACTGACACACTGACAGCTGTTGTTGCCTGTTGGGCTGCAGTTTGTCATGTTATGATTTGAGCATATTCTTTATGCTAAATGCAGTACCTGTGAGGGTTTCTGGACAATATTTGTAATTATTTTGTGTTGGTAATTGATTTCCGATAATATATATATACATACATTTGCATAAAGCAAGCATATTTGTCCACTCCCATGTTGATAAGAGTATTAAATACTTGACAAATCTCCCTTTATGGTACATTTTGAACGGATAAAAATGTGTGATTAATTTGCAATTAATCGCGATTAACTATGGACAATCATGCGATTAACTGCGATTAAATAGTTGAATCGATTGACAGCCTAAACATTACATTTCAGAAAACTTGTAATACAAAACATAATTGTCTTAATGTAAGTAATCAACAGGGGACGTTTCATGGTGATATCTATTAATTAAAAAATGTTAGCCCTATTCACCTGAAGTGTCTGGGATCCATATTACAATCCATATCTTTAAAGGCCGTTTCTCTGAGCCAGAAATCTCCACTTCAGTAGCACTTATATACCCCAAACTTTCCACTTTCATTCCTGTCTATATTCTGAAGATTTTTACTGAGGGGTTTGTTCTGATATCATTTATAGCCTGAGTTATAGCACTTATTATTCCTAAAAACATGGCAAAAGTTGATTTATGGCTGTTGACAGTATTTTCTGATTCATGGAGTGATAAAAAAGATACATCACAAACTCCTTCTGTAAAACCTTTAACTCTAATATGTCAACAAAGTGAAACAAGAATCCTGAACCTGGCTTTATCCAATGTTCACATTTCTGTTCTGGAAATGTATGCAAGTTAGCAGAGATAATGCATCATTTGCATAATTAAACATACATTTTCAGAAAATTTGTAATACAAAAAATAATAGTCTTAATGTAAGTTTCATGCATGGTGATATCTAGTAGTTATTTTTTTTTTTACCCTATTCACCTGGGGTGTCTCCGCTCAAATCTTTGATGAAAAAGTTTTCTATGAAAATCTATTGATCACCAGAGAAAATAATCTCTTTTTTTTTTTTACCCGTCAGCGACTTTACTGAGCCCCTGGAGCTGCACAGGATTCACACTGTTGTTCAAGGACACCTCAGCGGGGTGATGCTCGCTGCCAAACCAGGGGCTCAAATGGGGCCTTCTACAGTAGTTGAAGGACAGACTCTCTGCTCACTATTATTCCAAGCAAACATACAAGGGCAAAGCCACCAGATGGAAAGTCATCCCAGGCCCGGCAGCAAACAGAGGTTGAGCATCTGTTGCAGGGATGTATCCAAGCCCACTCTGGAGCTCAAGACAAGTCTCACCTCACCTTTCCTGCTGCTGTTACCTCTGACTCACACTTGGCAAAGACGTACAGATGGGATCACAAATGCCCCCTGGATACTGCCATTAAATTTCACTTTGAGATAATGCCCGCTAAAGTCTCATTAAATCCCAGTCAGAGATAATGCATGGTAAACTCCCATTATGGTTTGATTAGAAGGCACGGGGCCTGCCGTCGTGCTGATTGTGTTTTTAATCAGATCCTTCCTACTGCAGAGCAAATAAGAAAAAAAAAAAAAAGAGAAGGAACAAAGCAAAACATGCTGAGCAAGCAGAAACTATTTCCTCTCTCTCTACGGACAATAGTGGAATTGTTGTGTATTGTTTTTGGCATAATGAAAGTATATGAGGGTGGATTTTAAATGGAATTGTTTTTCAGTGTTATTACTGTGCGGCTGCAGAAATGAACAATTTGGTGGAACACAAACCAGCAAAAAGAGAGTTTCATCAGTTTCACGGCTCTCCTATTTAAGTGCTTTCAAACTTTATTGGCTAAATTGAATATTTGTACTTTTTTACACTCTTATAAGAGGTTTTAGTTCTCAGGTGCATTCGTGATCAGCGACATTGATCATTTTAATAGCCTTGCTTAATATGAATTAATGGCTCGTTTCGTCTAATAGACCAGGGGTTTTCTAGTCTGAGACTGTGGGCCTCCCCTTAGAAAAAGCTTGCTCAGTCAATTTCTGGATGGATCATGATTATGTTATTTGATCCCACATTAAACACATGAACCAAGATAGTAGGTCGTGAGCCTGGTATATAGCTCAGGGCGTTTGCCCTTTTCTGTCCTTAAGCAGTCATTGATTGAGAGAGGAGAGAGGAGATGGAGGAGGAGCCAAGAGAGACTAATATTGCAGGTATACAGAGTATATCCATCTCTTTTTCTGGCAGTTTTCAGTATTGGTGTCATTGATGAGGTGGGTGTGCTACTAAGTAGATGGGTGGTAGGTTACCGAGGAGGAAGTGGGTGTACTCTCCTATATATTCTAATGGCTTTTTGGCTGATAACGGGGTATACTGTAAACCACCAGAAAAAGAGGTGTGTATACCCAGTAAACCTGCGTATATCCTCCACCACACCACTGAGTACCTATACCCACCTATCAGCCAAAAAGCCATTGGAATATGTAGAGTATACCCACTTCCTCCTCTGTAACTTACTCATCTATCTAATAGTACACCCACCTTATCAATGACCACTACACCACTGCTTTAGACTACAACAAATAGGCTACATAAAAAGGTCCGTCCTAAGGTACTTATTAGTTTCCGACTTTGGAAAAGTGTGGGAAAAAAAGTAAAATTCCTCCAAAACTGTATCTCTTTAACCAAATCACACACATTTAGGCTGTTCTACGTGATCTTCTTTTGATAGCTAATGTAAAAATGTTTTCACTTCCATTCACTTAGCCTCCCCTAAAAGTGTTTGGAGTTTAAAAACCATTGCAATAGACCCAATAGTCTGTATTTACGACGGAGTATTAGGGCCACATTGAGGGGAAAAAAAATCGGAGATTTCGAGAATAACGGCTTGATTCAAACGCACAATTTCTGAATACGGGCTGTGTGTATCTCTCCGTATATTGAGCATTTTGATAGTTTAACAGTATTTATATAGCACTTAAACCTGCTTTATAATGCAAAAGACCTGAAAATCTCACTTTTTACAAAGTGGGACCTTTAAGCTAATGTCTTGGAAACAAATGAAGCATGGTTACACAGCTTTGTGTGTGTGTGTGTGTGTGTGTGTGTGTGCATATGTGGATGGAAGTGTGTTGACAAACTTTTTTTAGTTTGTTTTTTGCAGCTGCCAGCACCCACTGTATAGTTTTGCCAAATATTGAACTAAGTAGCTAGTTTCCACACAGATGGCACAGGGCTACTTAAAGTATCATGGAGAGGACCAGGGAGGAGTCAGCAGCTGTCTCTGTGCTTCCTGCTTGTTCACACTCTGTGATTTATCATATTATTGGACGACACCCTGCTCAGCAAAGTCAAATTAGATTTATTTGTATTGTCTCATATCCCAATACGATGTCTCATAATCAGACTTTAAAGAGGCACATTAACAGTGGCTATACCATATCAGCCCAAGCTCTATAAGGAGACTAAGAAATACTAAAGAACCTAAAGGAAAGATAAGATAATAAACATGGAAGAAACCTCAGAAGAGACAACTCACAGATAAATCTCCCCTCCTCAGACAGCTGGAGACTTGTGGGTACCCATAGAACCCATTTTCATTCACATATCTTGAGGTCAGAGGTCAAGGGACCCCTTTGAAAATGGCCATGCCAGTTTTTCCTCACCAAAATTTAGCGTAAGTTTGGAGTTTTATTTAGCCTCCTTTGCGACAAGCTAATATGACATGGTTGGTACCAATGGATTCCTTAGATTTTGTAGTTTCATATGTTGTCAGTATCTTCACTCTAGCTTTAAAGCCCGAGCCCGCTACAACCTCAAAAAGATTGAATAATGGGGGCCCGTCGGATTTTTAAGAGGTTAATTAAAAATCGCAAGTTGCATTAATGCGTTAAAGAAATTAGTGGCCTTAAAGCAAATGTGCGTTATCGCAAAAATATGTCATCCCTGCACTCTATCAATAAGCTAAATTAAATAGTCCAATTGTTAGACTATAGCAAATCACATTTAGATATAGCAAGACCAGAATAATAAGTTAAAAGTGAAGTATGTGAAAAAAGTTTTATTGTCCTTCAGAGGGTTAAAGGCCCGCTGAACTGTGGGCCCCATCCACTAAACTATTGCTTAAATTATTCACCAAGACAACAGTGAAATAGCTCCATGTCTGAGCCGAGTCTGGACTGCACTGCAGAGACAGTTTAATCCCGTCAAATTTAGAAAGTTATGCACACTTTTAAGACAGCAAGAATGGTTTTAAATCTGGATTTGGAAATCACAAGTTGGGCAGCTCCCTTGACAGCAGCTGGGACTTTATGTCAGAAAGAGGGGGCTCGGTAGGAAAGGGCTCTGTTTCCTGAGGATTTCTCTTAGTTCTCGGATACCAAGAGGGCTTCCTGCTAAGGTCTTAAAGCTTGTAAAGAGACGTGGAGATTTATAAGGTTTGTTAACTTTGGCAGAGCAAGACTATATTTACTGTTTTCATATGCTAAGAGCAGCATTAATCTTTGCAAGCCTTCCTTGTAGGAGGACTATACTGGGGAGCTAAGACTGGAGAAATATAGAAAAATGTAGGAGTCATTAGTCACAAACTTGACTTGTTTCATAAAGGTTAGGGCATATTAAAGGGTAACTTCGGTATTTTTCTACCTGGACCCTATTTTCCCCGTTTTTTTTGAGTGTTCACATATACGCAAAACATGCTGACTAATCGCTCTGAGTTTGTTTGGAGGGCTGAAAGGGACCAAGTTTGAAAACACCCTTAGACACAAAAACATGGAGAAATAAGGTCTATGTTGAAAAATGCTGAAGTTACCCTTCAAGCCAGAGAAAATGACATTACAGCACAGTTCTGTGTGTTAACGTCTCAGAGGAAGAGCCTGCTCACAGCTCTGTGTCCTGTACTTGTGTCTGGAGAGAGATTGTGCCGCTGCTCCTCTCACCTGCTGCCTGAGCAGCGATTCTTCTTTCTGTCTCATTCAGCTGAGCCTGTAGGAGACACAGAGGGCTTTGTAACTGTACCCGATAAAAAAATGATTTTCTGCTGATTACAGCAGTTACAGCACATCTACAGAAAAGAGGTGCTGAGACAAAGGAGAGGACACAAGACCTACTGAGCTATCTCACAAGGTCTATTTCCTATATAAGAAGAATGAATATGTTTTACTTTACACACACACAGAAGCGAGGCGTTTTCTGTAGCAGAGAATCAAGGTGTGTCATTTAATAGGCAACTATTATTATAGAGAGCATTTTTATCGTACTAAGCACAAAGAGAGAGGGAACAAAGTCATTAAAAGTGATGAGCACAATAGTACATTTTTAACAAGCTTTACCAGCTGCGCTCCTGTTTTCCCTCTGCCATTACACACATCTATTGTGTGTGTGTGTGTGTGTGTGTGTGTGTGTGTGTGTGTGTCTGCCTTTCTCATAGTATGAAGCAGCCAATTAGAGTCTGACTGGGAGAAAATGCACAGTACAGGTGTAAGAAGTATGGGGGACTAAAAGCAGAGGCAAAGGGAGGAGAAGGGATGAGAGAATATAACTTAAACAAAAGAACAACAAAGGAAAAACACACACACCTTTTCTGAAAGGGGGAAATTAATTGGACCATCTTTAAAGAATCCAGATCCTTCTTTTTTACGTGGCTGCGCTGTTATTAATCAAAGTCAGACAGCTGAGCGAATTATTCTCTGGGAGTGATAATGAATGATGAGGGAGAGCGTGTCTTCTCTGTGCTGAGATTAACCCTTCCTCCACTCAGAGAGAGTTACTACAGAGCACTGAGGAGTACAACAGCAGCGGTTCTACATGAGTCAGCGAGACATCATAACTGTGCAAAAAGATAAATGATGATATGTAGGTGTTTACTGTGACAAATTGGTGTACAGACATACTGTATTATTAAATGATGATGTTTGATGTTGTCTGCCCTGTGTGTATGTGTGTGTGCGTACGTGGGGAAGTGAGTGGTGAAGCGAGAGAGCGAGAGAGCGACGACAGAGAGTAACGTTTTCGACTCCAGCCCGAGCAGGAGTACACATAAGTTGTTCCCTTTGTCCCTTTATGGTTACTGATTTTTTTTTTAAGGTTAATCCAATCATTTGTCTCTGTTGAAACATAATCAATAGTAGCAATATAGCAAATAGCAAATAAACAGGGAGCATTGATTTTTCTAAAAAACACATTAAATAAAATGAAACAATGTGAAAACCCTAAAAAGTCTTGTAGTTTTATGTGAGTTCATAAAATAGTACGATTGACTCAAGTAAAGCAGGAGCAAGTTTAATGCAACCTGCAGATACAAATCGGTGTCAATGTCAGTAAGACCATGTCATTCCTTCACCTCTTCATCTCCAACAATGGTCCACAGAAACACACACACAAAGCTCCCTAATCTGCTCTGTGTAGCCAGTAATGAATATGAATGAGGACATGAATATAGATGAAGTAAAGAAAAATTAATATTGATGAAGGCAGTTTCTCTGACTGATGGTGTGGGGCCACCGAATGGAACCAATCAATCATCGTAGAGCGACCACATGATTGGCAGGAAGGTCCGTCGCTCTTGTCAGAATATACAGTACCAGTGTGTGAGTACATATAAATAGATTTGGAATAAATAGGGTTTTTATCAGAGAAGCTGTTTGTCAGCTGACCTTTGCAGTGGTAGAAATCTCTTAGCTGCATTCGTAACCACTGTAATCTTGCACTGATTTGTGTGCAGCCTCAGTAATTAATAAGCACTGCTACTTGTGCTGGTACATTTGAAGCTGTAGTAAACAAAATGTAATGAATGCATCTACCCTGACAAACTAATGGCATCACCACTAGATGTTTGTTGGGATGATAAATTACATGCAAAACAAGCGCATGCATTTTCCTTAATGATTTTATTGTCATTAAACTGATTAAATCAACTCCAGAGCTTAATGAGGCAAGCCAGGCAGACGGCAGAGGAATTGATGGAAGTTATGGGGTGAGGTCAAGGGTCAAATTTTCTTATTGACCTGCTGATTGAGCTGCCCTAAAGCACCATATCGGTGACAGCACCTGACATCTTTTCAGTGTCATGCAGTCCCCTCAGCTTCGTCTTCCCCCCTGAAATGAAACGCTTCCTACAGGCTGTCGCCTCTCAGTGCTTCATTACGGGGCTAATGCAGCGTTTCCTGTTCCTACAGCGGTGGGATCGTTTACCACCTCTTTACCTTGTGCTTTTCCCCATTTACCCCAGGCCTCCCATTCCCCGTAATGAGTCAAGAGGCACCGATGGCTGAGTGGATCGCATTGTTCCCCCACCATCTGTGGGATATCGACTGTGCAGCCCTTGATCCCTGCGAGAGAGAAGTGAGTCTCAGTCAGAGCTGAAATGCCTGCATGGACACCTACACGTTATTGCTTCACCAGAGAGTCACAGTGAGTTCAAGGGCTCTTCATTAGAGGACTGAGGTACATATTTGCTCCTAGAGGAAGTGTTTTTTTTACTGACGCTAACCTGATGCTCCAGGAGGATATACACTAGGCAAAATGATTCTTTACAACCTTGCAAAGCATTGATAGATGGTTTATTAACCATTAAAGATTTGTCAAATATGCATATTCACCCATCAGCACCTTTTTAAGCTCACTAACACATAATAACACAAAATCCAAGGTGTAAAAAAAACAATTTGTGTTTTTTCAAAGGGTCTATTTAGGCCAAGAAAATAGTCCCAAAGCCTTAAGTTTGGCATTTTGGCATTTTTGGAAAAACATCATGGTTGTGCTTAAAATAAGTACGTAAACTAAGTAAAATATGTACAAAAACAACGTAACCTAAGTATACTGGAAGTGGGCTATCGATCTTCTCATCTAACTTTCGGAAAGAAAACGAAAGCGTATTTCCCCCATTCCTTTGATAAGGCCATTTAAACCCTTTCTTGTTAGAAACATAGACTGTACATAAGAAGTGGACGTAGTCAACGTGACGTCACTCATTGGTTTGTAGACTGCCATTTGAAACCTTAGGTTTGGCATTTTGGCATTTTTGGAAAAACGTCATGGTTCGGCTTAAAATAAGTTAGTAAACTAAGTAAAATATGTACGAAAACAACGTAACCTAAGTATGGAAAAACACGTCACAAACACAACTTACAAAACAAAACACCGGTCTCAAAGTCTCAGTGTTTGTTGGACCCATCCGACTCTACTCACGCTTCCCATAAGCGGTCATTCTTACTTTTTTTTTCGACGTCACTAGCTCTGAGCGTAGCATATTTACGCGGATGAATTTACATTGGAGTCAGGACAGACTACATAGCGTAACCCCAAAAGCAAGAACAGCGTTCTTATTGCAAACTTTTGCCTTTCGCATTATCGTGTCGTTCATACACCTTTTCGTGTGACCGGGCTGAAATGTGAGGTTCACGTTCCACCTTAATGGAAAGACAAGAAGGAAATGGTGATGAAAGCTTGCGTGTCTTCTTTGAAGGGAACATGTATTGTTTTCTTCAATAACAAGGTACACATTTGTATAATTTGTTTCTCTGTGATCTGACGTGGACATCTGTTGATATAATACTGACACAGTCACATATACGTACGTCACTGTTATCAAACTTTCCCTTCCCTCAAACTCCCTTGCTGTCACTTCCTGGATCTGCCGTGACAGGACCGTATCGACAGTGGCAAGAATCCCCGTGACAAGTGCGATGGTGGAAATTGTGACATGTATCTGTGGTGGCAGTGCAGAGGGCTGTGACAGGCCTAGACAGCACTGCCTACCCCGTGTCATGAGATAGTATGTCAGCACTGTGTGTGACATTCCCCCAGGGGCACAGTTTGTGTGAAAGAGACACTAAAACCAGCGTCCCTGTTAAAGCCCATCGAGTGTCAGGGCAATAACAGAGAGAGGCCGCATATTATGAATGAATAGTTAATTAGATCCCACTGTGCACATCATTTGTGGATAATTCGTGGCCACCCAAAAAAAAAAAGTGTTACATGATCATCTCTGGGAGGAACTTAATCGGCTTATACGGATGAATCTCTTTTGTACAAACCCTCTCTGAAGGCTTTTAGCCTGCCAGAGGTGGCATCGCTCTTTTCTTCTTTACAATACGCTCTCAGCGAGCCGCAAAATGACCACAGTTGAGCTTGAGCAATAGAAGTCTCTATCATGGACATATATTAACTGGGCAGCGCAGACAGAATGGCCTTAAATGAGATCATTGACCAAATTTTTTAATTGCTAAATGGGCTCTAAATTCAGAGTTGAGCGTAAGCTGATGGAGAAGGATAGATATTTTTTTAATTTTTTTTAAAGTTATTTTTTTGGGGGCATTTTCCATTTTTATGACAGGACAGTGGATAGAGTCTTGAAAGGGGGGAGAGAGAGAGTGGATGCGGAAAGGGCCACAGGCCGGATTCGAACCCGGGCCGCCGCGGTCAGGACCAAGCCTTAATACATGGACGCCCGCTCTACCAACTGAGCTAACCCAGGCGCCCGGATAAATATTTTTAAAGCGAGAAACTGCATTCTCAAGCCCTATAAATCTGAGTTTTTCCCCTCTGGCTGTATTGTAGGGCCAATTAGTCAGATGGATGTGCGGTGTTATCTTTACTCTGGCTCATCTCCACTACGCAGGCACACAGCCCCTGTAAACTACTGTGGCCCAATAGGCCCCGATAAGATCTGTAATAAAGAACCACCCTGCTGATATTTCTGCCATCACAGCAGCTAAAAGAGAAAAAGCAGAGGTTACCACCATGTGGTGTCATATACACTCTCATCTAATCATATCACTTAGTACCAACATTATTGAGTGGGCAATAAACTGCTTCTGTAGCCTCTACACTCTCTCAATAATTTTTACCTGAGAGATTAGATAATAAAGTGTTTCACATAGACACAGTTATCTTATTGTTTTAATCTGTTCATCTCATGGACCATAATGAGACTGTCTTAGAAACCATATCTTAAAGGCGTACTCCGTTGTTTAATATTACACTTGTATAAAGTTGGGGGAATCGCAAGAGACAGATTTTAAACAAATTGTCGAACATGATGCAGCAGCAACCTGACTTTTAGTCCTTCACCATGTGTTCAGACAGAACTGGAGGCAAATTTTAAGTCAGCACGGCTGCATACAAAGTCAATGAAGAAGTGCGAGTAAGTGTGAATTTGCACAGGATGGCACAGACAGAGGGTGAAGGCCTTTAAAGACGGGGGGCGTGATAAATAAACAACACGAAAATGCGAAATACTCATCTGCGAATATTATACTGTATGTCTAGGGCTTTTATTGTGAAAGGTAAAACAACAAACACAAGGCTTTCATCCAGGAGACTGCTGTTTGTGTCCGGTGAGTCAAAAATCCCTTTCTCTTTCCACTGTTCGTTTATGTCCCGTGTTCACAGCGTCAAGTCACATTTTCACTGTACAAATGTAGTTTTAAGCCCAACCATGTTGTTTTTTCCTAAACCTAACTAAGTGGTTTTGTTGCTTAAACCTAAGCAAGTGTTTTTGTTTAATTCACAACATTAAGAACGTGTTTACTGCGACTGAAAAGTGATGCGAGGGGTCTGACAAAGCGTCAGTATGTGACGAGTTGGGATGAGAACGTGTTGGAATGACGCAAGGCCAATATTCGCATTACTTTCTGTCTGAACACACCTTTAGAGTCCTTAAATCCTACACACCCAATAATGCAACTAGATCACCACACCATGACTCGAAAGCTCCACACCCCACTCTTTAACCCAGGCTTTCTGTCTCCAGAGCCACATAGGACATTAAACAACAGTTTTCACAGGCAGTGGTTCTTTAATGAGGTGGTGAATTTTTGCATGAGTGGATTCACATTAAGGAAACTATAAAAGAATCTATAAAACAAAATAAATAAATAAATATATTAACTATTTACTCTACAAGCTTCACTGTCTTGTTGCATTTCTTCTGATTGGTACAGTCGAGGTAACGACACTCTCTGGGACTCACACACTGAAAATGCCAATGATGTGGAATGAATGAGTAACGGCAGAGTAAACAGACGTAGTCATTAAAACTGGCTTCAGGCTGTGCTTTCAGAATGAAAAACAGAAGCCGCATGTATTTCTTATACATTTATGTCAACAGTTCACTGCCTCCACAGCAGGAGCTCCGCCGCACAATATGTCTGTGTGGGTTGGCTTTGGCTGAGTTTATGGCAGCGCTTCCATAATGGTGTTCTTTCTGTTTATAGCATTTAAGGATTACAGGAACTAAATGTATTTATTGTTTAGATATTCTCTAAGTCTAATATTCTATGAACTCATAAATGAATACATATCAAGTATTAATTTTTTTTTTGTAGTCAGAATTGCGGCAACAATGCTGAAAACAGATGCAGTTGACTTTCATCCTGGCGGGTCATTTTTGACCCATGTCTGCAAGTTTCCATGTAAACAACATCTTTTTCTCTACAAGACAGAGAAATTAATACGTTAATGACTTACAGGGCTGACCTGAATGCTTCGAAGCTTTGACCGTTGCCATGGTAATCAACCTCCAAATCAATATTCGAATGCTTCGTTTTTTGTTTTATATAAATATCTATGTATATATAGATATATACATATCTATATATACTGTATATATATAGATATATATCTATATATGTGTGTGTGTGTGTGTATATATATATTTATATATATGTTTGTATGTATATATGTGTGTATGCATGTATGTACAGTATGTGTGTATGTAATAATAAAGTATAAGTCCCATGAAATAAAGAATAATCCCACAACATTATTCATTATTCATGTTGAACATTAATTATTATTAGTTATTCTCAGACGGATATCACTGATTGTTATGTGTGGAGGTACGCGTGTGTACAGTAGTGTGGCTGCATATATTTCTCACCGAAGCTTCGACGCCCCAAATAAATGGTATTCGGGTCAGCCCTAATGACTTATGATAATAAAAACAAAACAATTAATAATTTCTTAAATTCCTGATTGATGACGTAATTGTGTTAAAAAGATATTATAAAGAAACATTCAGCTATATATCAAATAATATTGAAAATGAACGCATGCATTAAAATGTTTTGAATATGTTGTGCATCACAGGGTTAATAGTGAATTGTGTCATTTCTTAGCAATCAGTGTTTAGATAAACAGATGTCAGAGTTTACAAATGTAAATAAGCAAGTAAGATAAAAAAAAAATGTTTTGTTGTTAATGACTTTGCATTGTTACAACATTTGAGAGTAGGAATTTCACATGTTAAATCTTGTTCTTTCAGTGGCTATAATTTGAAAAAATGTTTGTACTTTCATAACAAAGCACAGCATGTTGCGTTATTTGGTGATTCAGATAATCCAGTTTTTGTCTCGCTGTATTTGTCTTAATAAACGTCACACCTCTCCTTTAGTGTGAAACCACACTGAAATGATCTCTTTCAAACAAACAGAGGAGGAGGAACAACCATGTAAACGAAGAGTGGTAATGAAGTAAAAGCCAGCTGGTCACATCTAAGATTTTTTTGTGTATTCATCAATCATGCAGGCTGTTGATTTACAGTTAATGTGTCTACTTTCTTTGACTGATAAACCCACTGGATGTTCCCAGAGGTTGGCTGTGCTCATGAAAACATCCTGTAGAGAGGTTAGAGTTCACTGCCACGCTCTTGAACACTGTTGACATGGTGTGACATCATTAGTTAGATTCCCTGGCTTTGTCTTCTGCACTAGCCACCCCTCAGTGTCTAATATCCCCCTCAGTGTATAGGACTGTGTGTAGTTGGGACAGATGCTCACTTCTAGGGACGACGCCCCCGTAGGAGCATGGGAACTCGTGTGAAGGCTTGCCTATAGCTTGGGCTCCAATGCCTTCAGTCAGAGGGGTCGGCTGCTCACCCATGGGACTGTGGGTGGGGGTTGGTGTGCCTGGTGCAATGCTTCTCCCTCTGCCCTCTTCCATATCCTATTGATGTCCTAAAGGGTCCAGGTTAGAGGTCAGCCCTTCAGAGGTGGCAGGGTCAAACTACCGTCTCATGAATATGGAGGGCCGCTGTGCTCAGGGGACCATCTGGCTGGCTGAACAAATGAGCCTGCTGAGAGGGCGCTGTATTAGTGTAATTACTGTGGATTTCCCAGGCCTAAAAAAACAGCATCAGTACTCTCTGGATCCCCCTTTGCTCCTGGCATCTGCAGGTGGATTAAGACTAAACTGAAACAGAAAAAATACGTAACAATTTAAACATTCAGGGAATTCACTGCTAGTTTGTTAGTTGTTTGGATTTCATTAACGTCCAAAGTTGTGTTTTTCATTGTTTTGGTTTTGGTTTGTTGCTGATGATGATTATGTTGTTGGGTGTTGAGACATGTGCATAAGAAATGTATGGTGGGCTGAAGCAGGAAAAGCCAACACTAGGATCAGCAGTGATTCATGGAGAGACCTTCGTCTGGTCAGCTAACATTACTGCCAAGCAGCTGAAATATAGAGTGATATTGTGGTTTTAGCTGACATGTGTCGCCTCACTGTTTTGAGCGATGCTGGTTCATGTCTATTTAGAGCAGGCAAACGTGAGCCCGACGCTGACTTTCGTTGACTTAACGGCCACAGGTGTCGCTGTTAACAAGACATTTCTGATTCTTACAAACAGTCCCTTTAAATATCAGCTATTTTAAAAAATATCTTTTTTTTTAAGGAAACGTTTCAACCAGGTGGCAACCTCCGGGTCTGAGAAGTGAAGCCAATGCGGAAGTGCCTTAAACCTGCATTCTTTCTAACAGCCAGCAGGGGGCGACTCCTCTGGTTGCAAAAAGAAGTCTGATTGTATAGAAGTCTACGAGAAAATAACCCTACTTCTCACTTGATTTATCACCTCAGTAAACATTGTAAACATCAATTGCTAGTTTCAAGTCTTTTTCAATACAGCATGATGTTCATTTAGTAAATTATGGTCCCATTTAGAGTCAAATAGACCATAAAGCAGGAGATGCTTTAGATTGTCCTGTTTTTGTCTTACAACTTTAACCCTTTCACGGTGTGCTTTCACTTCTTCAAAGTTAATTGTAATGTTTTGGTTGCTTAAAATGTTTTATTCAGCGTTCGGTTGCTCCACCCACTTCTGGTTCCAAAAACCAAGATGGCAACGGCCAAAATGCCGGACTGAAGGCTTCAAAACGTCAGTCCACAAACCAATGGGTGACGTCATGGTGACTACGTCCACTTCTTTTAGAAAGTCTATGGTTTCAACCCAGTGGCTATTTATAAAACTGAGCATATACAGTGAAGACAATACACAGAGGCACTGAAATTTGCTGAGGCAGCACATTACATTTAAGAGGCCAAAACAAGCCAAAACTTATTTAAAGGGAGTGGATATAGATCATGATACAGTATGTTTAGAGTGTAATGATGTTCATATAACATTATTCTGTATATTTTCAAGTGGGCACCTTTTGAGACACATTTTGATTCAAAGAGAAATGACCTTTCTATAGGCTATGAATGTGTAAGAAATTGAGGCTGTCTGGTGACCTTGATAAGAATCTCATCCTGTTTGTCACACCGAGAGCGGGTCTTTGTGGGGACTTTGACCGGAGGCGAATCCTGGGTCAACCTCTTGCTGTCATTCTGCTCTCCTTTCTCCCTCCTCCCATTATTTACACCTCCCAGGAGTAAAAAACCACAATGCAACTCTGTGTGTCAGTGGTTGTCTGCGTCTATGTTTGTCTCAAGAGTATTTTTGGAGTTTGAGTGTGAAGTGAACAATGCTCCTGTTCTTTTGTGTTGCTCTCTGATACAGGTGACCTAGAGTCAGTGAAAGCAGAAGCACCAGCCTGCTCATTTCAGAGGGAGATTGAGGGGGTTGGGATACCTCTCTCATCTGACAGCACTGTCTGAAAGCTTGTTGATGGAGGAAATACAAACACGGGTCCACTAGAGCCACGGTCACATCAGAGAAGGTCAGTTACGTCCATTTTTATCTCTTTGTTCTGGATCGAGCGTCCTGGGGGTTTGATCTTGGTAAGAATCAAACCCACATTATCAAAATCACATCTTAGGTGTGTTACAGATATTTTTTGCTGTCCGGTTAATTATTTCATATGTGACTATATCACTTTTCTTTCTCTTTCATGGACCAAAAGTCAGAAAATGTCGTGTTACAGTATATTATTTTAGAGCTGCAACTAACCATTATGTTCTTTATCGATTCATTTGCAAATTATTATCTGGATTAATCTAATAATTGTTTGGTCTATAAAATGACTCACTTTCACAGAGGCCAAGGTAACTCCTTCAAATATATCTTTTCTCTCACCAACAGTCCAAACCCCAAAGTTATGTAATTTATAGCGCTGTCAATCGAATAAAATATTTAATCGCATGATTGTCCATATTTAATAGCGATTAATCGCAAATGAATCGCACATTTTTTATCTGTTCAAAATGTACCTTAAAGGGAGATTTATCAAGTATTTAATACAAATATGTTTGCTTTATGCAAATGTATGTATATATTTATTATTGGAAATCAATTAACAACACAAAACAATGACAGATATTGTCCAGAAACCCTCACAGGTACTGCATTTAACATAAAAAATATGCTCAAATCATAACATGGCAAACTCAAGCCCAACAGGCAACAACAGCTGTGTGTGTGTCAGTGTGCTGCAACGAAAACCAGCAAATATTCACATTTGAGAATCTGGAACCAGAGAGTTTTTGCCATTTTAACGATTATCAAATCGATTATCAAAGTAGTTGCCTATTTACTTTCAATCGATTGACCAATCCAATAACGACCAATCATTTAATTTCATATCATATATTACCTCAATATGAGTTTTGTGGCTCATTATAGATATACACAGAATAAATAAAAGTCTTTTGGAGGATCTTTGAGTGAGCTTGATAGACAGTGGTTGTTCTGAAATATTGTCTCTATCCTGAAAGACAGTATATTGTATATATACTTTACACAAAGGTGTATCAGGGTATGGTGAAAGAAGGGAGAGTTTATGTTGAAAGCGGGTGAGCCTGGAGCTTTCCTGTCAGGCTGAGAGGCACTAAAGACTCAGAGCATGAATAAATCACCACAGTTTGACCCATTTAAATACCAAATGGAACCATGCTCTCCACTGGGGAGCGACAGGCATGCTTGAACACACTGCTTCATTTCCACGATGGCAGCAGGATGCCACTGGTAGACGGTGCGACTGGGGGAGTCGTAGTATTATACAGCAACCTTAAAAGTACCTCTGGCATGACTGCATTGCCTTTGGCTGTGGGTCAAACGAACGGAGCTGTCCCCCGACTGCAGCCTGAGGTGGGTGATAGCACAGTAATCTAATGGTACTGTAACCCTGATGTGAACTTTCTCAGCTGCAGTGTCTGAGAGAAAAAATTCTCAGTCATGCCTTTCTTTTTCATTCGGCTCCTCTACGCCCCGCAGCATTACCCTCCAGTCTCCGTCTCTAATTGGTCACGGAGTTGCTCAGCAGCAAAGTCATCAAAAACCGGCTAGCTGGCTAATGGCAACCTCTGTTCACTTAACTGTGCAGTGCTTAAACAATCCCCTCAATGTAAGCCAACTAGAGCACTTTGAAATTGAAAAGAAGAAACATAAATCTTTCAGTTAAACATGTAGGCCAATTTTCTACACTGATATGAATTTCTACTCCCCCCTGGAGGGACCTAGATTTCCAAGGCTAACCTTTGGACCTGATAGGTTTATTCATGCCATGTGACTCCAATCACACCACAGTGTAAATCTCTAGGGAGTTCGCTGTGGTTTGACAATTTGTAGGTGTAAAATGTACTTTGACTGAGCTGGTTCCCACCTGCCGCCACCGCTACCACCATCTGTGCGACTGTCCCAGAGAGTATGTCATTTCTTGGTTAATATTTAAATTTCATGTTTGCCTAGATGTGATGAGTGACAAGAACCACAGCACTGGGAGGGAGGGAGATGGGTAAAAGGGTTGTGGCAGGTCTACTAGGTCGCCATACATTTTTTTTGCTGTTGTACGTTTCTGCAAATCACGGGATACGTTGAATGTCAATGTTACTGAACCAAAAATACGTTTCATAAATACATTTCAAATCAGCCTTGTATAATGCTTATAGAAACGCACAGTGCCACGTGTTAAACGTTGTGAAACGATTGGTTAGGTTTAGGCAACAAAACCACTTGGTTAAGATTAGAAAAAAGGTCATAGTTTGTGTTCAAATAATAACGTAACAACCATAACAACATACCAGATCATGTATGTATAATAAGACCTGGATACGTCACCGCCGCCCAGCCTTGCTTCCATTTTTTTTCCAGTGGTATTGCAATGAAAAATCCCCCTGCGGCCCAAAGAGCATTTTTCCCCATAGACCACCTTTGTAAAAGAGAAGAGTCTGTAAAACTGTTGATATGACACCTCAAACTGCAAACAAGGTCAATTATGATCCTTCTGTTATGAATTTTTGATTAATGGAGGTTTCATATTTGTAAAAACTTTCCTTGAGCTGAGAAAAGCGATTTAAAAATTCTATGGGCCGAGTAGAAACTCATGGGCGGGGCCAGCAGGAGAAACACTATTGTGCATATTCAGTGGGCTGCATACCCGGGTAAAGTAAACCCAGAAGCCAGAAAACGTATTTTGTGCCAGGCGAGCAATTCTCGTTGGACTGAATAGGTGTCATCTTGGGGTCCAGTATCCAGTTCTTATTATACATCCATGGGGCAGATAGGGTGGGGATAAGTCAGGAGGACGTCACTGATATTAACCTGGGACTATTTGAAAATACCATTTCTGCTGTATCTGCAATACAGACTACAATGGACAGAGAGAAAGCTGGAAAATACGTTGGGATATCATCTGCTCTTGTGAGGCAGAATGATTTGAGGCATGGGAAATCATATCAGAGCCGCTCCTAGCCTCGGCGAAAGAGACTACCAGGAACAGCCTCAAAGTCCTAGCATCCTTATAATGCGCTGACAACTTTAAGTGTAAATCTCTATATATTTCCCACGTTACTGGGAAAGACGTTGTTGTGAAAGCCTGCCGCTTACTCGAATCAGCCGTTTGCAAAACCGCATGTCGAGGTTAGAGAGGCAGCAGGGCCATGTTGATTGTTTTCTCAAATGTACATTTACTAATTATTCAAATGTAATGAGGCTTGCAAGAGTTGTAACACTGATTCACTGTGTCCCTTTGAGAAGCAGTCTTTATATTGATTTAACGTAATGAAGCTCTTTTTCTTTAATCCCAAATGTATTCCAATTACTGCACTGAATCCTGCAGCTGCAATTAGTCCCCGAGCTGATGGAGCGCTGTGGGGATGTGCACCTGCAGAGGTGGATGCCTACATCTGTATCAACAAATTACCTAACACTTATGGGATCCTGAAGCCTGTTTTTACACTGAAATATATGTTGTTGTTTATTGCTGAAAACTATAAATAGTGATGAGGCATCTTTGTAACGTACAAAGACGGCAGCTAAGGGCAGCCTAGTATTTGATCTAGCGATTCTGAGCTTGTGTCGCAGGCGGTGTTTCCATACTCTCTCTGCGAGACAGTTGGTCATTGTGTTGGAGTTGAAAGACTCTTTCAGGTAGATTCTCTGGAGTTTTCCTGTCCTTGACAACCTCCACTCCCACCCACTGTAGCTTCTCCCCATCTCCATCTCTCTCTCTCTCTAGAATCGGTGTGATTTATAAGGGCTAATAGCCGCCCACTCCCTTCACGCTCTTTAACTCTCCATCTATTGATATTAGCCAGCCAGGAAATAGAGCTAAATTATCCCATTCACCAGGTGACCTTAACAGTCCATATGATTTACCCTCTAAAGGAGACTCTTGTACATTGTAACACTTGTACACACCGACAGACTTTAACTCATTGACAGCTGTAATTATGCAGACATTAACGTTATAATTAATACGATACAGCTCTTTTCTTTCTAAACTATGGCACCGTGTGAATAACCAGCAATACAAGCCACAAAAAAGGCTCTTAAGATAAGGTGAAAAATAGGGAAAAGGCAGACAAAGAAGTATTTCATAGAACAGACTAGTAAAGGAGGCCACCCAACCCCCTTCCTCTCCCCTCCTCGCCCGAATAATACCCTCAGAGAACAGACCGGTAAACCACTTCATCAGCCCCCAGCACATCAGTCCTGCCATATATGGACACAAATGGGTGGAGTAGAAGGGATAGGAAATTCCATCACTCTCCACACTTTTCCTCCGAATGCAAATCCTCTTCCCCCTAATCACTCC
This sequence comes from Sebastes fasciatus, assembly GCF_043250625.1. Classification (NCBI taxonomy): domain Eukaryota; kingdom Metazoa; phylum Chordata; class Actinopteri; order Perciformes; family Sebastidae; genus Sebastes; species Sebastes fasciatus. The sequence continues at coordinate 15,899,596 of NC_133795.1, forward strand.
GATGTGTTTTTATTCACCTTGCTTCTTCCCAAGTAGGACAACCCAGCCTGTCATTTAACCCAAAGCCTTGTGCTCACTGGGCATTTCTTTTTCTTGAATATAAGCCCTGGCAGGCAGCAGGGATGAAGTGCTTTGGTGTGGTGTGTAGATAAACAAAAGTGCTGTGTGTGGGTACTTGCATCTTTGACAACATCTCATCCTCCTGACAAGAAAAGTGCAGCGCTTCTCCTTTTTGAAAATCTGAGATATTTTCAAGTTGAAGCACCGAGAGCGGCAGAACAAAAAGGTGGAGTGTTTTGAACAAGAAAAGGTTCTGGGAAAAGCGCTTTTACAGAGACAGCTGCTTCAGCTCCACACGCACTATGTCTCTATTGAAAATGTCTGAAAAAGGCGCTGATGCTCTAAACAGAAACCTAGTGGGCACAAGGCCGAACATTATCTTCAGGATTATTTCCTCCCCCCCATCTCAGCTGCCCATAGACACACAAACACACACATTAGCAGCGGTACCACTATCTCGGCCACCAGCATCAGTGAAAAGACACATTCTGACTCCAAATCTCAGACAGAGCATGTAGCTAACAAAGAGCAGTTGTCTTTGTTCAGCTGGCGCAGGAGAGGGAGGGGTGAACACGGAGGGATAAGGATGGAGGATGGAGGATAGGGAGAGACGCAGACTTCCCTCTTTTCTGTTTGAGCACAAAAAACAGCAGACAAGCAAAATTTCCCCACTAATCACACACGTACACGTTGTACCTGTTCAGACATCAGAGTCCTGAGCTGGATGTTGTTAAACACTACTGTGCTTACTCAGGTCAGGTGGGTCTAATGACTATGAAATATATTTTTAATAGGCTACTTACAGTAAAGTATATAATCTAATGCAATATGCATATTCATTTTAAGCACGCAGTGTATCTCTGAATGAGTTTAGCTTAAAGGAACAGTGTGTAACAATTAGGGGGCTGTATTGGCACAAATGGAATATAATATTAATAAGTATGTTTTCTGTAGTACAATCACCTCATAATAAGAATTGTAGTGTTTTCGTTAGCTTAGAATGAGTCGTTTATATCTACATAGGGAGATGCCCTGCTTGGGCCGAGTCGATAGCATTACCCGCTGCCATCGCCGCCGCTCTCTCTCTCCCTTGCTTCACCACTCACTTCCCACATACACACACACACCATTCGCCATTCGCTTTTTTGCATCAGCTCCCACCGTAGCTCTCCAACACGCTTGGCACACGGAAAAGTCTTCAGTTGGTTGTAATCTCCTCACCTCACTGCTAGATACCGTCAGATCCTACACACTAGACCTTTAAAACAAAGCGGACACATTTTAAACAAGACTAGTCTACATCAATGCTAGCAGATCTGTGAGACTGTACTTTGGTAAGCAGTGCTTTGAGCTAAACGTCAGCATGCTAATATGCTCACAATGATAATGCTAACATGCTAATGTTGAGCAGTTTAACCATCTTATGCTGTGTCTCAATTTGCATCCTTCTGCAAGTTTACACCTGCTATTTTGAGTGCATAAGTTGGTTCACACTCACCAGTATGGCAAAATGCAATGCACTATGAGTACCCGGATGGTGTACTAATAACAGTGAAAAATGTGAGTGTGAAATGCTGGACACTCACCCTCAATGGTGGCCATCTTGGCTACGTAGCGGAAGGGGAAACTTGTGAAAATGGCGGCCGAGGAAGCTGCACCAGTTGCGGTTGCTTCTAGTGAACACCGCATTATAAAAATGTAAGCCGGCAGATATTTTCGCAGGTGACAATTGCAGTCAGATGTTTGCGGTGCTCCGTCCGGTTTCAATTTGCCATGAAAACAACAAGCGAAATTCACGCACTGCGCAAGTAAGTACATAGTGTACGCAGTGTATTACAAGTGTACTAACGGCAGTTAAGGATTAGTGTGCTAGCATGTTTGTCAATTAGCACTAGCGCTAAACACAAAGTACAGCTGGGGCTGATGGGAATGTTAGTTTTGCAGGTATTTAGTCATAAAGTATTGGACAAATTTAAAAAGATCATGGAATCACCAAAGGTGTATCACATTTCATGATAATACATCTAGTAGGCAACTTGTTGAGACAATTCACTAAAAACTGCAAATGTCAACCTCACAGTGGTGCAAGAGAAAAGTCATGGGAACACTTAAGTCATTATACTGTACATTGTCTGGGAACCAGGAATGGGGCACAATCTTGTGCCAGTCCATTCAGTAGATGTTGATTAATTTCACAGGTTCAGTGAAAACTTTGATCTGCTGATGGCGCTGGAGGAAAAGTCAGAGTATCACTGAAATGAGTAGGATTCATCCTCTGGAAAACATGAATGTCTGTACAAAATTTCATGGCAACCCATCCAATAGCTGTTGATATTTCAGTCTGGACCAAAGTGATGGACCAACTGACTGCCATTGGCATCCCTGGAGCCATGCTGTTAGCATGCAAGCAAGATTGTGACCATCAACATTATAACAACCAACCAACCAACGTCTGAAAATGTCCGATCTCACTAAATGCTCAGCTTCCCAGCAGGAAGTACTGAGACACTATGTTGTTGTGACCTTTACAGAAAACTCAAAAAGTAAAGTAAACTTATTTCATTATTAACTCAGAACCGTTCGGGCATTCCCTGCTTCGGTCTCTGGAGACACAACACAGCTGGTATGGTTCCATGATCTCAACATACTGTCGATAATTATTTAATGATGAGACACAGATGGTTAAGACATCTTTAACTCTGTGCTGTCTTATTCTGCAATGGATTGCATTAGTTTAATTATTTTAATACTTTAACTTGATGGTATTTCCCCCTCATGTGTTCCCAGCTGTGTCTGAAATGTGTAGCTTAAAAAAAAAACACAATATTAGTCGACTAGTCAAAGCAGTGCTCTTCTCCTCCTTTGCAAAACACCAGTGACGTAAAAGCTGCTGATGCCACATGCCAATTAAATATTGATGGTCTGGGGTTCTTTTTTTGTCAGGATAAACGGAAAGGAAGAAAAAAACTTTTCTGGTTAATGATCTTGTTTTTGTGAGTGGAAACACAAGACGGATTGATAAATAAAATTGATTAACACAAGGCTATTATTGTACTATATCACAGTGTGGCACACCCAAGAACAATTACCTTCATAAAGCAAATGAGTACCAACAGCTACAACACACACACACACACACACACACACACACACACACACACACAACACACACACACTTCAGAAACTATTTTAATTTCGATTGGGCCAAAACAAATCAAGCAAGGCCTGTGTTTGACAAACCCAAATGAAAGTCAATCCCCAAGAGCCACTGCTAAATTGCTTTGCTCAGGAGCAATTATAAAGGGATCTGTTGATTTTGTTGTTAAGTGGCTGTGATTGGTTGCGGAGTGGCAGGCTCTAATGTGGACACTAATGCAAAGTGACATGTGTAACAGGAGTCAGGACCTCATCACCTCTGTGGCTATTAAGACCAACTCAGATGAGACGTTTCCCATTCACGCTCACCTTGAGCCCTTGGCGGTACAAAGGGATGTAAACAGTCGATGCCCGGGAACAGCACTGTTTGGGTAAGTTTGATTTAGTGTTTAGTCACCTGAGAGTGAAACTATTCCTCTTTTGCAGCTAAATAGAAATTTATTGTTCTGAATACGTCTGCTTAATTAGATGTACTCTAAGACACATCTCCAGCACACCTTATTACTTTTACCATGCAGGGGCATTCAAGAAGTCTTATTAGGGAGATGTGTAAGAAAATACTTAAAGGTACAGTGTGTAGGATTTTGCAGCATCTATAGTGGTGTGGTTGCAGATTGCAACCAACTGAGTACCCCTCCACTCACTCCTCCCTCCTGGAGGAGGTACCACGGTTTTGCACTCTGCGGCTCACGTTCCCGCAGTTTCACAAGGGTGATGGATAACTACGGTGGCCTTCAGGCAACAACATGAAAGTCTCTCTCTAGAGCCAGTGTTTGGTTTGTCCATTCTGGGCTACTGTAGAAATATGGCAGAGCAACATGGCGGACTCTGTGAAGAGGACCCGCACCCTATGTAGATATGAAGGGCTCATTCTAAGCTAACGAAAACACAATGATTTTTAGTTGCAGGTGATTATACACTAATGAAAACATAGTTATGAATACTATATTCCATTTCTGCTAATAGATCCTACAAAATGTTACACACTGTTCCTTTAAAGTATAGTTTGACATTTTGGGAAATACATTTATTCACTTTCTTGCCGGGAGTTGGATGAGAAGATCGATAACAATGTTTGACCACTAAATATGAACTATAGCAGCAGACAGTTTAGCTTAGCATAAAGACTGGAAACAGGTGAAAACAGCTAGCCCGGCCCTCTCCAAAGGTAACAAAATCTGCCTACCAGCACCTTTAAAGATCACTAATTAACATCTTATATCTTGTTTGTTTATTGCATATGAAAACCAAAGTGTAAATGTCAAGTTTTGGTTTTACTTTCCTGGAGACTCCTGTGGTTGCTTGGCAACATCATGGTGAGGCACATAACCACACAAGCCTCTACTTGTCGTTAAACAAATGAGATATAATATGTTAATTAGTGATCTTTAGAGGTGCTGGTAGGTAGATTAATTACTTAAATCACGGTTAGCATCAAAACCGGTATATCGTGACACCCCTACTCTAGCTTCATAGTTAGCGCACAGACATGAGCGAGTTATCGATCTTCTCGTCTCTCGGCAAGAGTGCAAAAGCTACATGGTCAACAATATAAGTACCACCTGTACCCTCTGTTGCAATCCAATATAACAGCCCTGCAATAAATTCAACCACAGTGAAGCTCATAATGTTCAATTTGTGTTGAGCCTGGGAGGTGCTGATTCAACTCAGAGGGGATTTTCCGAGGCTGTAGTTTGTGCTGTTGTTGTGTTGCAGATGCCTTATTTGTTTCACCTCTCGCCCTGCAGCTGAAGGAGAGGACACACTGACAGAGATTTGGACCATGACAAACATGGTATTAGGTTAGGGAACAGGAAATTGAAATAAAATTGGAATTGTCACTTTTCTCTTGAGAGTGACAGCGTTTGTAATGTACACGCAAGCATGTGTGCGCGTGTGTGAGTAAAACAACATCTGCAGTGTTTGCTGTGGTAGCGATGGTACCAGGAATGGTGTGATATGTGTGTGTGACACAGTGTCATAACAAGGTGTGCTAAATGTTCAGTGACAGGTCTGCTCTGGTTACAGCGAAGACGGGGGCTCTTCATATTAATGCCAATTAAAATCAGATTTAATTGAATCACAAAAATCAAATTAAAAAAAGTACATTTATCTTACAGACAAAACTCTCTGTCCTCTGATGCTCTATAGACTTTATTTTACATATTCCAAATAAACTGAACTCAGACAAATGCTTCTGGTAAAGATGGAGGCATTACTAGTTCACTTGCGGCGAAGTCATGTGTGTCAGTTTGCCTACTTATTTTCTTCCAACATTCATCTCGTCACTTCTTATTTAATATTCTACCCATCTAGGGCCGAAAACAAGCGCTGACAAGAAAACTGACACCTCTGTCTCCTCCTCAGCGGAGTGTAATGCGGCAAAATGATGAGAAGTCTTGCGAAAGGTAAAACGGGGGGCATACGTTTCTGTGTGACTGGTTTTCCCAGATGGCCATGTGGAGGGAGCTGTGTGATCAGAGATCTAATAAACCGGTGGATATGCTGCATCGCCTTTCCTGGGAGGGAGCTGTTGCCATAGCAACCACACCACAAGCACTGCAGGTTAATGGTGGGAAATTATGATTTGCCGGTTGCAACTAAACACACGGAGTGACTGCTGAATCAACTTTGAGCTCTCTGTGGTGGCAGAGCGATACGAGCGGCTCCCACAGTGCCCTTTTTTGGATAGCAAAACGGTCTTTGAACAAGTTCCAGTTGGCCCCCAGCAAAATGAATTAAATTTCACTATTTAGACTATATTTGCCACTCAGTCTGCGCTAAATCTAAAAGTAGTAAAATATTTAAAAACACTTTTCCGATTAGGGTCTGACGGCCAAAACAATCTCAAATAGGAATTCTTCTAACAGGTATTAGTGGTTTTAAGGATGATTAAAACTTTACAAACTCTGTGCGTACTGTTATGAAAAAGCTTCAGACCACAATGTGCAGAAGGTCAAAATAACATTTTCCATTTGCAGTTTAATACTATAGTATGAGTCATCCTAGCAGCATGGATGGATTACAGATTAGCTTTACTAGACAAAGGTTGAAGGTCATGCATTACAGAGCATAAAGTACAACAAACACAAGGCTTTCATCCAGGAGATCGCTGTTTTTGTTCCGTGCGTCAAGTTTCACTTTCACGTTACAATCAGCTATTCATTCATGTCCCGTGTTCACAATGTCAAGTCACATTTTCACTGTACAAACGTAGTCATTTTAAGCCCAACCATGAAGTTTTTTTCCTAAACCTAATTTAAGTTGATTTGTTGCCGAATCTTAAGCAAGAGTTTTTTTTAATTCACAATATTAAGCACGTGTTTACTGTGACCAAATAGTGACGCAGAGGGGTCTGACAAAGCGTCAGTGTGTGACGAGTTGGGATGAGAACGTGTTGGGAGGGTGGGTGTTGCTTTCGCAACGGCGCCGTCGGTCGGGATGGTATTATCAGCTGTAACAGCCATATGAGCGCAGCTCAGAGCGGCGGCCAGTGGAGCACCCTCACACGCACTAAAAGCATGCTCAGCCGGCCCGGCTATGTCAACAAAGCAAGGAGAAGCTCTGATTACAACACACACAGAGGGAGAGCGACTTCATTCTCTTTTCAGGTAGACATTACTCCTCTATATCTCTGTTTGATGCTATATTAATGCTCTGGATATCATATAGAGCACCTTTAATGTTATAAATAATCAAGAATGGAAATTAATTACTGTACTATACCCTCCATTACTCAAAGCTGAATCAGGTTAAATACCCTATTTTATGACTGCCCCGAATAATGTAAGTTTTGCTGAACCTTTTAATGTTTGCTGTTTGTATTCAGCAGTAACCTTTAGGCTAAATGCATAACGCTGTGTTTACTCTTTATGCATTTCATTAATAATGCAATTGCATGCATGCGTTTAAGCTTCAAATATACTTTTCTGTATTCTTTTCTGCCTTATAAACTGTACAAACAGGAGGATTAATTGTGGAGAAGCAGAGATGGATGAAGCCAAACCAGCTCAGGCCGTCTACTTATAAAAGAGAAAGAACACTGAAATGATCTTCAGTCAAAAATTTAACTTTTCTGCTTAATTTTGAAATATACAAACAGCCAAAAACCTGCACGTGGCGTCTTCCTGGCACACTATCTTGTCTCAACACAGAGATGATCACATCTCTTCTGTGTAGCTATGGATGAAGAGCCTGTCAGGCAGCTCCCACAGCAGCAGCTCAAACAGCAAGTGATGAAACGTTGTCATTTTCACGGCTCCCATAAGAGAGGAAGGGAGGAGGAGGAGGAGGAGAAAGGAGGAGGAGGAATCCAAACAAGTGACACTTCTGAGCGAAAAGACTTATCTCTTGTCCAGCATAGACTCCTGTGTGCAAGTGTTTGTATTATATGTGTGTAGAAAGACTCATAAAATCCACTTTAAAGTCCATTTCATTTCATAATTATTATGAATTATTAATGAGCAAGTCATTCAAATTTATATCAGCTGTGCCCAGGCACCCAAAAGTCTTGTGATGTCCACCTCTAAAACAAGCCTTAAAGAGACTGTTTGTAACTTTTTACACGTATAAATCTACCGGGTCCGGATCCCATGCGCGCTCGCATATGCGCGCTCTCCTGTGGCCGGACTCTCTGCTCCTCTGCCTGCTTGCCTTCCCTCACACACCGAGCGCGTTCTCGCTGTCTCGCTCCACCTCTACACGTGCATGCGCGCTCACTACACACTGCAGAAGAGTTAGTAGCTCTGAGAATATCTAGTGAATGGACGTTTGTGCAGAAATAAATGCTGCAGCTCCTCCAGACCAACAGAGGTTTCCCGTGTCTTTTGAAGTGACGGGGCTCCGCAGTGAGAAACGTTACCGTCTCCGACCGAGTGCCGGTGTCTCCCTGCGGGCGCAGTCGGGAGACGATAACGTTTCTCTTCCTGCTAAAGCCCCGTTACCGACCCGCTTTTCCTGCTTCAGCCCCAGAGGCTGAAGCAGGAAAAGCCAACACTAGGATCAGCATGGATTCATGGAGAGACCTTCGTCTGGTCAGCTAACTTTACTGCCAAGCAGGTGAAATATAGTGATGTTGTGGTTTTAGCTGACGTGTGTCGCCTCACTGTTTTGAGCGATGCTCGTTCATGTCTATGTAGAGCGATCAAGCGCGAGCCCGACACTGACTTTCGTTGACTTGACGGCCACAGGTGTCGCTGTTAACAAACATTTCTGAAAGTTACAAATAGTCCCTTTAATTTTCCTATTGAACCTCATGTTGTCATGTTGACCTGAGAACAGAAACATCCAAACAATGAGATCTCATATATAGGTGCCATTCATTCATTCATTGGTTCCTCCCTTTACATTTCCTCCTTAAAATTGGCACTTTTGCTTTGCTGTGGTGTGGGGTGGGACTTTTTTGTTCCCATGTTTTTGTGATGAGAGAACAGATGGTGGTGAGGTTGCCTGTTTGGGCATCACTGTGGGTGTCAGACGCGTTTTGAGTCCAGCTGACCTGCACCACCACCAGGCAGCAGCTGCTCGTCACTGGGAGCTGCGCGCTGCTGCTGCAGCGTTTCTCCACTTCTCAAGTCTCGGCACCGCGTCTCCAGCGTCTCCACATCACAGCACACATATTACAACCAAGGGGGTGCTGCTTTTTCTTTTTTCTTTCTTTCCACAGATCAGATCTCGTTTGTTTTCTATTCTAAAACCTGCAACCCGTCGCGCATCATCCAGGAGCTGCGGATGCTGCTGCATGGGTCAGATATAGAGCAGCCTGCAGCGGGAGGATACAGCGCTTCAGAGGTGAGAGATGTGATGTGTTTATTTTATTATGCATATGCTGAAATTGTGATTCATATGTTTATCAAATAGATCAACTCATTTCCTGCTTCGGTATAGAAAGGTGGGGATGTTTCAGTCCGGTCCAGAGTGTTAAACTCGTAAAGATGAAGTCATCATTTTCTATGTTTGGAGAAACGCGCTGATCAACAAAAAGATGAAATGAAACAATAACGTGGTCTCTCTCTCCATCTCCATGGCGCGGCTCCTCGTGCAGCGCGTGTTAAGAGTGTTTTTTTACAGCTTCAACAAACAAAAGATTTAATTTTTTACAGAAAAATAGATCCTAAAAAAGTTGTGCGTAATTATCGACGCATTTATCTGCAATGTGTGCGTCTTATCAATAAAATGCAGAGCAGTATTAGATTAGCAAGGGCACTGTGGTTCTGCAGTCAATCTATATATCTATATATATACAGTATATGATTATTATTATGAACCTTTCTCAAGATGATTTATGAACTAATCAGAGATCAGAGGGAGAGGGAAACAAAAGAACCATCTGTGCACTGCAAAAACCTGTGTTAAGTTGCACTATTTACCTCTTGCTTATACTTGAGACATAGCATTAATGTGAACTGTGAGTCTCTAAAGGGCTCATTATTAAAGCTGCAGTCCTGACATTTCTGCACTGTGACACCGGGTTCAACCAACAGTGTAGTGGTGTAACATTTACACAAACTGCAGCACCGGTGCAGAGTGCTGCTGCTGAAACAGCTGAGTATAGCAGCAATGTGCTCCATCAAACCTATTTTGCATGCCTATTAAGAGTCAGGAAATTGGCAGATGTCTTAAAGGAAGATGCAGAGGAGAAAGAAAGAAAGAAACGATCCAGTGTTTCTACTCAGAAGTTTGAGAAAGCATGGGGGAGTCTGTATTGTTAGGGTCACCTTTGTCAAGTGGGATCTCTGTTGTTTCAGCTGCTGCATCACAACGGCACCTGTTACTGAGATCACAAAGAACTCACTAATATCAGTAGGTAGGTAGGTTATCACGTTTGAAGAAGACAGGAGGAACATTATGCATTGGTTTGCATGCTTGTTTTTATAGCAAACACACAACTTGCACGTAGTTCACTTTGTCTTGGCAGACAATTGATCCAGATGTCACCCAATGAGCCGATCATATGGGAGTATAGGAGGCCGTGGCACCTTCCCCCAATCTTCACAATGCACAGTGACGTATCTCCTCAGCTGGTAATGAGGAGTGTGAGAACCTGCCAAAACAAAGGCCCGTCTCGTTGCGTGTGTCTGTGTGTGTTTGGGTAGGAGCCATTGTGAGACACTAGATAGGGCCCTGACTCTACAGCATGTGTTGGTGCCGGGGGTTCCCACAGCGGCGGAGACGAGGGTGCAACAGCTTGACCTTCTCCCTTTGTGAGCGTGATCTGAAGGGGAACGTGGAAACACGACGGGCCATTGTAAGGTTTCAGAAAAGATGCTATGACTGAGTCAGCTGTTTTGTCATCGTTTTGTTTTTATCAGCGATAAACTAGAAAAATAACTTTTATTCTTTGTATGTAATCATACAAATTAAAAGTTGAACAAGAGCCTTGTCAGAAATGTTTAAAAAAAAATCCCATTTATGAAAATCCATTTTAAAAGCTTTTATTAATGACACAATCTTTTTTGGCCTGAAGGCCAATTTGAGCAGCGCAAGTTAATCTTCCTTGACCTCTGCGTTGTTTCAAATAGGGGTCCCCCTGAGATTGGAGACTTTTGCCCCGTCAGTGTGATTGATCGACGCTCCAGTGACAACAAATTGGCTTTTCACCGACATTGCAACTGTAAGGATAGATGAAGTGGAGGGGGGAGGATGAGGGCATAAAGGACAGAGAGAAACAACTGAGAGCCAGAGGAGAAAAATTGTGTCAAGATCCATCTCAGTTCCACGGGGAAATAAAGCTACCATATGGATTTGCAGTAAATAGAAATACGGAGACAATTTTGCCGTGCTGTGACTTTTAAACCTTAATACAGATTGAAGAAATTGTAAGTGTGCAGCATACTTTCCTTTAATTCCGTACGTGGTTTGGGATTTTCTCATTGCGTTTTCAATTCAGCAGAGCTTTCCATCCTCCCCCGTCTTTACTTTCTCTCTGACTGAGTGGACATGCATCCTTCTCCTCCTCCTCGGCTCTACACCTCTGCCATCAGCAGCTGCACCAAAGCCCTGTGTGATGTGAAGTGAGACACTTGCATACTAATGGTGCAGGAACAGGATGTCTCTCAGGCAGGCCAGCGCAGTGAGGACATGGAGGAAACATCAGGCGGCACCACTCAGCTTCCCAGCGCCACATGATAGCTCTGGGTTCAAACTGATTGTCTAGAAAAGCTGTTGCTTTAGAAGTCTGGAAATATATTATTACAGTGTGGTGTATTCTGATATGGGGAAAGAGAGACATTTGAGCAAATGTGCATAATTGCTGTTGTTTTATCATTTGGTTTTACGCTGCATTCACCTTCTTGCACCAGTAGCAGTTCTCACTGGTGTGTTCCTTTAGCCGCCTGATGGCTCTAATAGCTCTTCTCATGTCTTCTCATTTGCTTATGAAACAGACATGCCGGTGGCATAGCCGTTGCTATGGTGATGGCATGTCTGTGAGCCTGTTGTGCGGCTGCTGATTCAGAAACACTGCTTACATTTTGCACCCAGTGAAAAGGGCCTCAGAGATAGAGGGGGTAAAAGCATAGCCTCCTATGAAAAATGATGCAGTGTGCACTATCAAGTGAGGTCCCTCCTGGCTGCAGCAGTGGCACATGGTGAAGTGTTGTTGTATTAGCAGCATTATTTGCATCTAAACTCTTTAAAGGTGTAAAGTCAAGTCCAATGAAATGTCTTCAAACCAGCCTAAGAGAGCCTAGAAAGGACAAACCAAAATACCATTAACTTTTCCTGCTTGGGCCGGAGTCGATAACGTTACTCGCTCCCGTCGCTGCCGCGCTCTCTCTCTTGCTTCACCACTCACTTCCCTCGTACACACACACACTCTACGTACTGGCTCTAGAGAGGCCACTGTAGCTCTCCAACACGCTTGGCACACGGGAGAAGCTTCAGTTGGTTGCAATTTCCTCATCTCACCGCTAGATACCACCAGATCCTACACACTGAACCTTTAAGACCTTCTTTTTAAAGGGCCAGTGCGTAATATTTTGGGGCATCTATTTGCAGAAATGGAATATAATATTCATAACAATGTTTTCATTAATGTATAATCACCTGAAACTAAGAATCGTTGTGTTTTCGTTAGCTTAGAATGAGACGTTTATATCTAAATAGGGAGCGGGTCCTCTTCACGGAGTCCGCCATGTTGCTCTGCCATGTTTCTACAGTAGCCCAGAACGGAAAAAAACAAACAGTGTCTCTAGAGAGAGCCTTTCGCGTTTTTATGTTACCTGAAGGCCACCGTAGTTGTCCGACACGCTTCTGAAACTACGGGAACGTGAGCCGCGGAGTGCGAAACCGTGGTACCGCCAGCCACTGTCTGATTTCCGTTGCCCCTTTAGGAGTGTTATTATGGTATGGATGGCCTCTGAGCAAGGTGAAGGCGTCACCACGATTTTGCACTCTGCGGCTCATGTTACTGCAGTATTGGAAAGGGAGGAGTGAGCGGAGGGGTACTCAGTTGGTTGCAATCTGCAACCACACTTCTTCCACTGAAAACAGTGGCTGCCGCCTGCACACACAAACACCTCGGTTTCACAGATCTAAAGAGAAATGCTCCCCCCCGTCTGACTGCAGGTCTGTGTTTCTGTAGTGAATGTGATTATCGTCATTGCTCCCTGTATTGTCCAGAGTTCCTGTCTTATAACTGGATTTATGAGGCCTTAGCATGAAGAAGACAAAGCTCATTATGTCCCACAATTACATCTCGCCGTCTGGCTTCACCTCAGGGCCAGTGATGCTCTGAAGGTTTAACGGGACCCAGTGGAATTATCAGCCACTGTAGGTGTGTGTTTGTAGACGACGTGTGTGTTTTAAATGCGTAATATGTGCTTAGATTAAAACCTCATAAGGATTGGGTGAGCAAAGAGAGTAAATCCCTCCTGCTGGAGGCTTCAATTCAGACAGTCAGCTGGATAATGCCAAGCTGTTGGGGGATTTTTCTGCCTCCTTCCAGTGGTCTGTGTATGCCTGCATGTCACAGCGGGTGAGTCAAAGAGTGGGGAGACAGAATGTGTATATTGTGGCAGTGTGGAGATTGGTGCAGTGTAGATTCATATGTATGCGTGCATTTTAAATTAGTGTCTTTGCTCTCTGCCCCTTCAGCCAAGAGAATTAGCAATAGATTTTCAGGATACAGGTGCTGCTGGCACACAACTGATCCGGGCCTGCTTTGAGAGAATTAGTCCCAGACCTGATATCTGTCGCATCCCAGAGAACAAGAGTTCACAAAAGTGTAGTCCCACCAAAGTGATTTTGTCCAGTATAACGCTGTAACAAACCTCACTACTGTGGGATTTCAGTTCTCCTCTGTTGTAGTTCTCAACATGTTTTGAGACATGATCGTAGCCAGGACTTTGCGACAAACAAAGTTTACTATTTCTCCTCAATACTCACGTCATTTCCATCCTGTAAAAGAATGCAGATACCAAAATAATAGTATTTGTATAGCAGCGACGAGGAAGTCGTTTGTAGAGCTGTTTAATGAATCAAACTCGTGTTTTCAGATTGTATCAGAGGGCAACCTCCGGGTCTGAAAAGTGAAGCCAATGCTGAAGTGCCTTAAACTTGCATTATTTCTAATAGTCAGCAGGGGGCGACTCTATACACTCAAAGAGGTCTGAGTGTATAGAAGTCGATGAGAAAATGAGCCTACTTCTCTCTTGATTTATTACCTCAGTAAACATTGTAAAAATGAGTTTATGGTCTCAATCGCTAGTTTCAAGTCTTCTTCAATACAGCATGATGTTCATTTAGTAAATAATGGTCCCATTTAGAGTCAAATAGACCATAAAGCAGGGGATGCTTTAGGGTGTGGCTACCTTGTGATTGACAGATTGCTACCACAGCGTGTCCGGTCTGGGAGTTGTCCGTGTTTTCGTCTTACAACTTTAACCCTTTCACAGTGTGTTTTCAGTTCATGAAAGTTAATTATAAACTTTTGGTCGCCTAAAAATTTCTTATTCAGCGTTTGGTTGTACTTAGCTCCACCTTCTCGTGTCACTTCTGGTTGCATAAAGTCAAGATGGCGACGGCCAAAAACCAAGATGGCAATGGCCAAAATGCTGAACTCAAGGCTTCAAAACGGCAGTCCACAAACCAATGGGTGATGTCACGGTGACTACGCCCACTTCTTATATACAGTCTACGGATTGTATCAACCAACCAGTAATGATGACACACACACATCTGTGTGTTTTGACAGCTCGAATGGGTACTATTAGTTTCCCACTCATTGCCCTTGTCATTACCAAATGCATTTACAGTATGCATACAGTATGTTTTTATATCTGTCGGTTTTAAACCTCCATGTCAAAGTGAAAGTCAGACGTGCTGTACCGATTCAGATATATGATAGATGCTGTGTAGGAAATTAATGGATGGAGTGGACTTAAATCATGGCTTTAAACACATGGATACGTTGTATATCATCTGCATGAAAGCTATTTGCTGCACAAAGTAAATTATGTGTGATGTACATGTCTAGGTATAGGCTATAGAGATTCTTATTCTACACACACTAGCAGAGTGGCAGGTGACACTCTGCAATTGAATGAATGGGCGTGTTTAGTGAAATCTAGACATACCCTGTTAGGAAACAGTAGGAGGGGGTTTGGACCCTCAGCGGCTGGAAGTTAGCTGGGAACTGGCTGGCAGTATGCTGGAAGTCGGCTGGGAGGGGAAAAGGTGGCTTTATCTGTATTTGGTTAGCAAAGCTTTACTATAAAACTTAGAGGTGTCCTTAAAGGAATACTTCACCCACAAAATGACCATTTGTATATAAATTACTCACCCACTGTTACCTTGAATTCTTGAAGAAATCTTTTGTCTCGCACGCCTCCACGGTGAACGGAGAATCGAAAAATGGAGAAAAGTCTTGATGAATTGAAGGGATCGCGTTTAACAACAGCAAAACTATATCAAAACATCCGTTTACAAACTCTCACACAACTCGTATAGCATAATCCAAGTCTCATTTAACCAGTCTTATGCTCACTACTTCCCAAACACATGCATTTTCACTAAAACCTTACAATTTAAAACACTTCCGCATAAACAGTCTCAGGCGTGCGTGAGTCCAGACGAGTCCAAAGTGTTTTAAATAGTAATGTTAAAGTGAAGATGTATGTTTTTACTTCAGTTCATTAAGACTTTTCTCTGTTTTTTGATAGTGGCCGTGGAGGCATGTGAGAAAAAGTTTTCAAGGTAACACTGGATGAGTAATTGATATACAAATGGTGATTTTGTGGGTGAAATATTCCTTTAAACTCCAACCACTTCAGTGGAGCTAGTCTGTGGCCAACAAAAGGTGTCTGTGGGTATACTGGGCAGCTCGTGAGTATAAATTTGTGTACTGCGGTGATTATGAAGAAGGCCATCAGTGAAAAAGAGCATATGTGCTCAGCAGAGCCTCCTTGGGTCAACAAGGTCAAAGCGTACACACAGTGAGAGATAGGTGGGAACGGATACAGACCCCCATAGTGCTGCCAGTCTGCCAGAAACCTGGTGCCAGGTGTCTGAGTTTTATGGGCTCAGCATGAAAGCAGCGATTACTCCGCCTGTCTCCTCCGATTTAATACCCGAGCAGCGCAACACATGGAGGAAGAGGGAGGACAGACAAATGTATTGCCAAGTTAATCTTTATATTCCAAGGCACAGTATATCGACAGTCAAGCAGTTTCATTGAAAGACATGTGAATGGATTATTTGAGAAACTCAATGATGGATGATTAAAGGCTGGAGGAGGTGCCACATGTTTAGCAGTTAAGATCTATGAATAGAGAAAGGTGCAGGTCCCTGCTGCCACAATTTAGTCACACTAAGGGAATCAGATCAGTTTGAGTGTGACCGGGTCATCACAGAGACCAGCCACCTGATACCTGCACCATATGTGTTCTTACTCAAAGAGGAAGAAACACCAATGAGCTGTGATGCTTAAACACTTTAACTTTCTGCTGCATATTCTCTGTATTTGTTTTGGACAAATATATTTATTGGCATTTTGTTTGTTTTTACAAATACAAACGTATCCCCCCGTCTTCCTCTGTTCATAATCTTCACACAAAGCTATCCAAAATAAAATAAAAAATAACAGCAATAATATGATTTAAATATCATAAACAAAATATACTACTACTAATAAAAAAAGGGACATAAATAAATCAAAATTAATTAAATGGATATACCATAAGAGGCGTAATATTACATGTAAAATGGTTAATAAGTTTTAACAATAAGTTACAGTAGCTGGTATACAAAAAAGCTTTACATTATCCAGTCACATCTTTCATACTAACTCGTCAAGATCGCACCTAGTTATTTTACAAAATTTAGTTTAATTTATTTTAATTTTATAAATGGTATCAGGCCTTCCTTTGATAGCAAAGGTTAATTTGTCTAAGGCAAGACATTGAGAGAGGGTTTTTCAGCTACTGGCTAATACAGGTCTTTTCTGGGTTTTTCCAAAAAACAGATATTGTATGTTAAACCAACCCGTTCTCACTCACCCACCTCGTCAAATACCACCGTTTTGTAAGTGCCCCTCGGCATCGGAAACCGACGCACGGAGGTACCCTTTAGTAACAGTATGTGACGAACCGGGCGTTCAACTAACTCCAATGTAAACCCAACCACGGTGTTATTTGATTGTCAAAGCAAGTAATGTAGAATTAATAGCGTGAGAGTCCGCTAAGGGCGGGCGGGAAATGTGGTGGATAGGTCAAACAAACACAAAACTTTCAACCAGCAGACCTGTGTTCTTGTTAGGTTGACTTATTTAGTCACATCGTCGGTATCGTCATCAGTCACGTGAGTCGCTAGTCAACCACAACCGTTTCCTAACCCTACCTAAGTGGTTGTGTTGCCTAAACCCAACTTCCTGTGAAAACGGAAGTTTATTTTGAAAGGACACTATGCATGTAACAAGCGTATATTTACACGCCATCCTTGGTCCGTCCAAAAGTAACGCAAGAGGGGTACCCTCTGACCAAGCGGCGGTATTTGTCGAGTTGGGATTGAAAATGTGTTGGTTTAGCTTGAGGAAGAAAGAAAACAATATTTTTTTTCTTGGTGTCTCCAAGCCTTGGAATCTGTGAACAGACCAAGAATACACAGTTTTGGGCATTCTAGTAGTTTGGCTGAAACTATTTGTGTATTCACTGTATTTGAGAAAAGCTGCTATTACCGCGCAGTGCCGCTCTCCTGGCGTGTTTACATTTCTAGTAACGATCTCATGATGTTGTTTTTCTGCATAGTGTAGTGGTCCGTTTTGTATTTGCTGAGCTGCTTTCATACTATTGTACATGCAAATGCCGAGAAAAAACTGTGAGGTGTCAACACATCGCAGGGCGCGAACAGACAGCACATGAAAGGAGAGGGAAAACAATCTGTATCCGTTTTATGTTAATAGTGGAGGAACTTGTCAGTTTTGATGTGAAACAAAATACACCCAACTATCTCTCTGTGCCGCACACACACACACACTGGATGCTCAACCTCAGTATATTTATGAGGATAAATGTGATGAGTGTTATGAGTGTGAGTCAGGCTAGAAGCTGACACCGTGGTGCTCAGTGAGTGAGAGAACGTCTCTCTTTCTTTCACTCTTGCTAATGTAAACTAGAAGATGATTATTCCTTTCGGTTGTTTATTATAATAATTGCCATTTTTGACAGCTCGCTCATCACACACAAACAAACAAACACTCACTTACACACAAATGCTAACAAAGTAAGGCCTGTTTTATCATGTGATCACACAAGAGTTTAATATACACGGCTACGTTTTAGGATTTGTTCAAAGAAACTGATGACTGATTCTTCATCCCCACTGCTCATGATATCATAATATCTGCTTGTCAAAGCTGAATCTGTACCTGTCATCCCTGCAGACGTTTCTGGGAGTCGGTGTCATGAAACCGACAAATGAAAGCAAAAGCATAAAATATTACAATTCCTTTGGGGGCTCGGCCTGTCAGTCCCTTCCAATCTCTCTCTGCTTGTCTCACTTTGACCGAACCTGGACGAGTGCAGCGTGCACACAGCATCGGCCTCAGCTCTGGCTCTTAAAAAAAAGCTAAATTCACACTTCACATGTGTATGACTGCTTCCCTGTGGGCCTGTATCATAAGTAGAGAGTGATTAACAGTGAAGAGCACACACTCCCTGTTTATTAAGCCTGTTGTGTAATGGGCTCACAGCCAGAGCTGCCGGCTGTGCCCACCCCACACACTCGTTCGAGAGGATCACTGGTACCAAGCTGGTATGCAGATAATCTACCCGGTAGCATAGAGAGCAAAACATGTTGGTAATCTCTGAGGAGACAGATACGCAACACATCAGGGAAGCAGAGCTAATATCAACCTTATCATCTTAGATCCTGATAAATACAGTTCTTCACTCTATCAAATCACTCGATCTCGCCAAATTATAGATATGTTGTGCAAAAGCTTGAGATCCCATTGCTGTAACTATCGTTTACTATCTTAACATGTAGAAACAGTACCTCTAATTTTCACTCGTGAAACAGTTTAACAAATAGAATAACCAGGCAAACAGCATAATGGTTAAAGGGATAGTTCGGGTGTTTTGAAGTGGGGTTGTATGAGGTACTTATCCATAGTGTATTACCTACAGTAGATGACGGTTGGCATGCCTGCAGTTTGGAGAAACAGACAGGAGTTAACACACAGGAGCAAAGCAATGTACTGCTGTGGACGGGGCTGCCAGCATCACGTATTTTTGCCACCTAAAAGAAAGGCTCACCTTAAAAAAAAATCTATATCAGTTAAAATAGAATATTTTTTTCTGGTTTACCTTGCCGTGAGACAGCTATACAGTCTATGTTTCCGACAGGGAGCTGAAGCCGTTATCTGTGCTCTCGCCAAAGCAACCAGTCTCCATTGAAAAAAAACTAATTTTACCTCGCAGAACACAGGAGTTGCTGGTCTACCGCTGCCTCGATCGATTAGTTTGTTTGTGTTATTGTGTGACTTTGATTAGTTCGGATTCACCAAACTCCTGTGTTCTGCGAGGTCAAATTACATTTGTTTTTCAATGGAGCCTGGTGGCTTTGGCGAGAGCATAGATGGATACAACGCCTTCAGTTCTCCGTTGGAAAGGGCTGTCTGACGGTGAGGTAAAGCGGTGAAAATATTCTATATATTGCATACACTTAAACTGATTTTAATTTTTTTAGGAGAGTCTTTCTTTTAGGAGGCTAAAATAAGTTTTTTCTGCCGCCCCCGTCCACAGCAGTACATTGCTTTGCTCCTGTGCTCCTGTCTTCTTCTCCAAACTGGGGGCGTGCCGACCAACATCTACTGTAGGTAATACACTGACTATGGACAAGTACCTCATACAACCCTACTTCTAAACACCCAAACTATCCCTTTAAGTAGTTTTTTTTTGGTATGCATGGTCTGACTAAATTTTATGTTAAGATTCAGAAGTAACTCTTTCTCAAACTTATTCTTGGTTTCAAACTGTGTCTGGCTGTGTAGGAGCTCATTAAAAGGAAGGGAATGAATGTCTACACGATACCAGAGCAACGAGACAAATTTGACAGATTCATTCTGCACTGTTAGACACGTCAACTTAGTCCCCTAAATATCTGTGGGGTGGCACTGTGGGAAACTGACACTTGCCTCATTTGTTACCCTCTACAAGAAATCCAAATGTGTTTCTCTTACTCTCTCACATTCTCTATTCAGCTGTTTTTCAGTTGATCTAATTCGCTACCTTTTTTTTTGCAAACAGATAATCTATAATGTTGCATATGTTGCAGACTTTAACATTTTACTTGCTTTCTGTCTTTTTTTAAGGCTCAAACCTCGAGGTGAGGAAGTGACAAAACTATCGGCAGATTGGACCGGAGGATCTTCTCCCCTGGCTTCTGCAAATAACTTTCTCCTGGATTAAAAATCACCACTCTGGAAAGTGCCTACAGCATCCAGCTAGCAGTAAAGAAGACTAATGCTCACAAACCTTCCCTCCAAGGCTTTCTCCAGAACGCTGCCTCTCATCTAAGCTTTGTGTGAGCAGAGAGAGCAGACACCATGGCACTCAGCTCGCAGCCGCGGCCTCCTTTACTCTGGCTGTGCATGGGATTGTTTTTTTTCTTTCTGGCTCCCGCATATGGCAAAGAATGTCCACATTTGTGCGTATGCGAGATCCGCCCTTGGTTCACCCCCCAGTCAACCTACAAGGAGGCAACCACGGTGGACTGCAACGACTTGAGGCTCACGCACATCCCTACCAACCTGTCCACAGAAACTCAGGTGTTGCTGCTGCAGAGCAACGCCATGTCTCACACCAGTGGAGAGCTGGAGGCGCTGTTCAACTTGACAGAGTTGGACCTGTCCCAGAACAACTTCAGCACCGTGGAAGCTGTAGGTCTCACAAGCATGAACCACCTGACCACCCTGCACCTGGAGGAGAACCAGATCAGCCAGCTGCCAGACCACTGCCTGGGAAACCTGTCCAACCTCCAGGAGCTCTACATCAACCACAACCAGATAAACTCCATCTCCCCTCGGGCGTTTGCAGGCCTGCACAGCCTGCTGCGCCTTCATCTTAACTCCAACAAGCTCCATGTCATAGACAGCCGCTGGTTTGAGGAAACACCCAACCTTGAGATCCTCATGATCGGGGAGAACCCAGTTATTGGCCTCCTAGACATGAACTTTAAGCCTCTAGGGAGCCTGAGGAGTCTGGTCCTGGCTGGCATGGACCTCACTGATGTTCCGGCGAATGCTTTTGTAGGTTTGGATAGCCTTGAAAGCATTTCTTTCTACGACAACAAACTGGTCAGAATCCCTCAACTGGCCCTTCAAAAAGTCCCCAATCTGAAATTCTTGGATTTAAACAAGAATCCAGTTCACAAAATCCAGGAAGGAGATTTCAGGAACATGATGCGTCTAAAGGAGCTGGGCATCAACAATATGATGGAGTTGGTGTCAATTGATCGCTACGCTCTGGACAACCTACCAGAGCTGACGAAGCTGGAGGCCACCAACAACCCTAAGCTGTCTTATGTGCATAGGTTGGCCTTTAGGGACATGTCCTCTTTGGAGAGCATGATGCTCAACAGTAACGCCCTCACTGCCCTTTACCAGCACACCGTGGAGGCGTTGCCCAATCTGCGGGAGATCAGTCTGCATAGCAACCCATTGCGTTGTGACTGTGTCATCCAGTGGATGAACTCCAACAGGACAACAGTGCGCTTCATGGAGCCCCTTGCCATGCTCTGCACCTCCCCACCAGAACTCCGAGGCCAGCGGGTTCGAGAGCTGAGGCTGCTGGAGTCCCCGGAGCAATGCCTGCCCCTCATATCCCACAACACCTTCCCCGGCCACTTGAACCTCGAGCTGGGCTCGAGCGTCAGTCTGGACTGCAGGGCCATGGCCGAGCCAGAGCCTGAGATCTACTGGGTGACTCCTCTTGGGACCAAAATCACAATAGACACCGTGTCAGAGCGGTACCACTTAAACAATGAGGGGAGCCTGCGGCTGTCTCACGTCCAGGTGGAGGACTCTGGTCGTTACACCTGCGTGGCCCAGAACACAGAAGGAGCTGACACACGGGTCGCCACCGTCCGCGTAAACGGCACCCTGCTCGACAGCGCCCAGGTGATGAAGATCTACGTCAAGCAGACCGAGTCACACTCCATCCTGGTCTCCTGGAAGGTCAATTCTAACGTCATGTCTTCCAACCTGAAGTGGGCCTCGGCCACCATGAAGATCGACAACCCGCACATCACCTACACGGCCCGCGTCCCTGTAGACGTTCACGAGTACAACCTCACGCACCTTCAACCTGCCACCGAGTACGAGGTGTGCCTCACAGTCTCCAACGTCCACCTGCAGACACACAAGTCGTGTGTTAATGTGACGACGCGTAGCGCCACCTTCGCCCTGGACCTGTCGGACCAGCACCCGAGTGCCGCCGTGCTGGCCGTCATGGCAACCATGCTGGCTTTCCTCAGTCTGGCCACTGTGGGCGTCTACATTGCCCGTAGATGGAAGAGAAAAAACTACCACCACTCTCTGAAGAAATACATGCTGAAGACTTCCTCCATCCCGCTGAACGAGCTCTACCCTCCGCTCATCAACCTGTGGGAGGCCGACAGCGAGAAGGACAAAGACGGCAGCGCGGAGGGAAAACCCTCTCCTGTCGACACCACGCGTAGTTATTACATGTGGTGAGGACTCGGTGAGGACTCGGTGAGGAGGCCTGGCTGCCTCTCCAGCAGCACAAAAAGACACACTTTTGCCATTTTGGTGCAAAAGTCAAATAAAGTTGCAAATGTTTTTTTTGTATTCTCAGCTTTGCTAATAAGAGGCAGAGTGATCAAGGACAGGATTTTTATTAGTATAGCGTATCGCCTTTGTTCGATTCTTTCTATCTCTTCATTGTTTTGGACTCTCCGAGATGGCAGCTGTATTTAGCCTCCAGGTTGTCTTAGTTGCTCTTGTTTCTGTGGTGCTTTTTTGACTCACTTTTATTTTGGGTTAATAATACAGCAGCAGGGGTCGTCTTGCAGCGTTAGTAGAAATCAGTGTTTCTTTCTCTGTTTTGTAAGACAGGTAATCTGTTGTGCACTGATAGATAATGGAGTTTGTATGAACTTCAGTTAAAAGCTGACAGAAGGGGGTTTAGACTTGTTAAACTGTCTACTGAATGTTAGCGATTGTGCAGTAATGTTGTATCAACTATACCTTTGAACTTTCTGATTTAAAGTGCAAGAGAATAGGATTTGTAGTTTGCTGATAAATGTGATGTTAACGCTAGAAATACAAATGTTTGTTCAAACATTTCGAGTCTTTTTACTGAGGTGCACTAGAAACGTTTTGACCCTCTCCCTGTTTACTCACTTATTTTGCTAGCCTTTTTCGCTAATTGCTTAGTTTATTATTTTCACATGCAATCTGTATGCTGAAGAAGTTACAATAAATACTTTTTGGTTCTTTTGCAGACATTTGGTCTTTTTTTCCAATTCATGTTCTCGTCTTGCATTTATTTTAGGCAGATGCTAATAGCACCCAGGTGTCAGTAGCAAACAATACTATTTACTGTATACATACAGTATGTATATTCTTTCCTATTTTATTTATTAATTTATTTGACTGGGACAATACATGTAGGCATTATTACACTTAATTAAAGTGCAACCGATGCAATATAAATAGGATTTCTAGCCGTAACTAATTTGCAACTACTTGACCAAGTGGTTTTGGTGCCTAAACCTAACCAAACTGTGACTGAAAACTGAAAATAATTATTAAATCTTCATCTGTAAGTGTATCTTTAAGTGTATAAATCAGCATCTCATGAGATTTTAACCTTGCCCTTCAGGTGGACCCATACTTCCAACACAACCTACTCCTTGATTCTACTTTTCACTGTTTATATTACAACTTGGCCGGTTGTAAATAGCCGAATAGCTGCCGTGTGACTATCCTCACCCGGGTGCAAATAGACACTCCGTTTATTTGATCCTCTCAGTTCAGACAGGCACTCTCACTCCCCGCTGGTGGTACATGCTGTTGGTTTCATGTGGAGTCTTAATCGCACGTCTTATAGGAACTTAAACCCATCTCAGACCAAAACTGTCTGAATCAGCTTTACACCGTCACAGTGCTCACTGCCCTGAACCATCCTCAGACAGAGCTCATACTGTGTCAGCTTAACTCCTCAATATGGGTATGAAAGAAACACGTACTGTACAAACACTGTTGAGACAGATAGACAGACAGGTAGACAGATATTGAGCATGTGCTGCCCTCTGGTGGATGCTACACCATAACTAAATATGGTTGTCATAGAGGTCAGTAATGATAAAACACAGAGTAACAGCAAAGTAGCACCTTTATGTTTAGCATCAATTAACTAAACCTAAAGTTTCCCATACAAATTCAGTGTAATACTTTGAGTCACATTAAGACAAATAAAAGTTTTTTATTGTGGCCAACTTTCAGGCTACGGCCATTACACACAATGCAAAACAAAAATCCTGAAAGAAAGGAAAATCAGGGAATCCTTTAGGGATCCCATTTGTCACAGATTTATCTGATTGCAAAAATGATATTTCAATAATCCACAATAATCTTGCAGCAATTTCACAGTGTCATTTTACATCGGCAGTATAGTTTACATGGACTTTTAGTCTGTATCTCAGCCAGATTTGTTTTGACATTTACAAGACCGCTCTGATCTGTGCCATTGATAACTTCTTTGACCCGAGCAGAAACAACCTCTTGAGTTATTCAGTTTCTCTCTCCACCTGTGCTCAAAGGCGTAAAGAGAACAACGACGTAGGAACAACTCCCTTTTATATTAATTACTTATGAAAACAAACATTCTGAAAAAATAGAAAGTTATAAAAGTTTACAGAAGATGTTCTCAACTCCACGTCATTGAGATGGCACATAAGAACGCCTCTATTGAATTCCTTTCATTGGGGTTAGAGAGCAGCTGGAATAGATGTGTTTAAGACGAGCAGGTCAGGTCACCGTTGCTCCTGGGAGACGCAGCGGAAACCAAGATTAGAGGCGGCGCTGTCCGGAGAGTTCTGGCTACGAGCTGCACATCGGTATCTATAACAGTAAGACTGGAGGAAGAGAGGGAAAGAAGAGAGGGAAATTTACTGTCAATTAATTCATTTTATCAGCAATTTGAAACACAAACAATGAAGACAATTACACAGTGACCATTTTAGTTTAGCCACTTTATTTCTGATTTCTCCTCCTGTACCGATCCTGTTTCATTAAGCATGTCTGACTGTTGTCCTCTCCTCCTCACATGGTTTATTCATATGAAACAAACCAGACCTCTGTGCTTAGGGACTTATTTTACAATGCAATTAGTCACATTCCCATGGCAACAGATGCTGGTGATAAGCACACTGGAATGGTCACCAGTGGGCGGCTCAAATGGTTTTGCAGATAAAGTAAATGTAACACATACGTAAATACTATGAGTTATCCTGTCCACTCCATTTCACACTTTTCAAGTTTCTTAAATCCAGAACAAAGAGAGCCAATGAACAAGTAGACAGGCGACTGCACTCGCACAAAAACTAAACTAAACTAGCTTCACATATCAGGAAGAAAAGAGAGAATAGGAGAGATTAACAGTTTGTAATCAAACAGGGTAACAGAGTAACAGAGAGCTCCCCTTCGCCCTTTGGAAATGCTGATGTCAGAGCCGTTGTTGCCTGGATTCAATACTTGCTATGGAACAGGTTTGCACAACGAGCCAAAACTATTTCGTTTTCACTGATCCGCTCACCTGACAAAAGAGCTTACTGCCCATAAAATATACCCGCCCAACAGTTAAAATATGTAAGCAGACATTCAGACGGGTGTTTCTAATTTCATGTTTGATGCTGCAACACGTTCTCATCCCAACTCGTCACATACCGCCGCTTGTCACTCTCCTTGGCGTCGCGCTATTTTCGGCATCAAAACCACTATAGTTACCCGTGGCGTCACTTTAGGTTTAGGCAACAAAACCACTATAGTTAGGTTTAGGAAAAAACTATATGTGTGGGCTTAAAATGTACATGTTTGTACAGTGAAAATGACACTGAACGTTGTGAACACGGGACACGAATGAACAGCTGATTGTAGCGTGAAACTTAAAGGCAGTGCTGACGATGTTATCCAGTATACACTATTTTTTATATTGGTTGAAATGTTCTTTACATCTGACCGCGATCCATTACTTATGAGCTCTGAAAACGGACCGGAAAAGAGCCGTCATCTGTAGCTGCTGTAATCCTGTAAAAACGTCTACCAATCTCTGCCTCACGGTCCGCTTAGAAAGAACCAATCAGATGCCTCCCTGCCTCCCTGCTCGTACTCTACCCTTGGCGAGCACCAGCCTGAACTCAAATCTGGAGAATGGAAGAGAAAACCCAGCCAAAAGTAGCACTGCTGTGGTTACTTGTCATGAGGTAGCGTTGTTGAGTTGAGGTCCTCTCTCCGCTCTGTGTCTGCGAAGTTATGATGCGGCGGTGCTCGTGCATGTGTGTTTGGGGGCGTTGCCTTGGAAGGAGACCCGAGTGGAGGGGAGTGGGTTTAGACGGAGCTCCTGAGGCAATGCTAGCTTTCCAACATCGTTGACCCTATCGTTAACACATGAATCACGAACAGCGGTCTCCTGAATGAAAGCCCTGTGTTTGTTGGACCCATCCACCTCCCTTCTCGCCTGTTTTGTGTGTGTCTCTTTCTCGTAGTGTTTACTGTTGCCGCAGATGGGTTGACTTCATAGTTAATGGAACACCCAGTGCGTTTCATACTGGCGCTAAAGGGTGCCTTGTGCGGTGGTACCGAACGCCGACGGCCGTGATAAAGCTCCTGTATGTAACGCTCTGGAAATGAGAACGGGCTGAATAATCAAGATGTTGAACTTCATTTTTTGATCAAATCTATAAAGCATTATAACATAAAAGTGGTTGTCTTTGTTACCTTGTGGCACATGTACGAGCCTCCCTTCTTCACTTTGTCTGTGCCCGACGGAGGACCCGTCTGAAAGAGAGACAAATGATTAGATATCAGACCCAAAAACTAAACCTGGAAAACGCTCAGAGGTAATGTGTTCTTACTGGGTTGTGTTGTTGGTCTGTGGTGTGATGCACAGTCCACCAGTCTGAGGTCCATTCCCACGCATTCCCCGCCATGTCATACAGGCCAAAAGCGTTGGCGGGAAAGGACATCACCTGTGTGTTTGCCAGAATGAGCATCATTTAATCTGGATTTACAGGTAGTCCCATCTGCTTTTCCTATTGCCCAACATGCCATGCTGTTTAAATGAGATAGTAATAGTTACATTTGTGCTATTGCAATCAGTGAGGCATGAACATCCCTGTATGTTCAGCTAGTGGGATCAGTAGGATTCCTTCAGCAGCTCATACCCTTTAAGAATCTGAGTGCATGCATTCATGATTGATACCTCTAAAGCTGAAGCTTTGTAGAGAAAGAGATTGGATGAATATTATCTAATGGTTATTCATTTGATCTCTGGAAGGTGCGAGCTGCTGGTGTGACTTTATCAACTTCCGAAATGAGCTCTTATCTCCAGCACCTTTAATTTCCTGTAGATTATATAGGCATTGGCTCCATGATAAAACTGTTTCCAGTTTTGTGACAATGGCTCACAGTCACCCACATCCTCCCTCACCTGAAATATGATGCACCTTAAAACACACCAATTACTACAGCATCTCTCCATCTTTCCTTTTCTTACCGGTGACGTTTTGATGTATCCGTCCTCTGCAGAGTTATGGTTGGGGAAATCCCCCTGCCACAGGTTGGCGTAGTGTTCTCCTTTCGGGTTCAACTTGTTTCCCCAGGGATAAAGTCTACATACAGGAGCAGTGTATCAGGACATTGACATGGGAACATACCGTATGAAAACCACAGCACATTGGCGTATTTTCAAATCACATAGTGAGTAAATATCACACCTGTCTTTAAGGCCGCCCCTGCAGGCGTACTCCCATTCTGCCTCAGTGGGAAGTCTCCTGTTGGCCCAGGAGCAGTAGGCGACCGCATCCGCCCAGGACACATGTAGAACAGGATGGTCCAACCTACAAAAAACAGGTTTAAAGTTAATTACTGAGCTTTTATTTGTTTTATCAGTTTGCTTTTGCCAAAAGAAAGAACTGTCATAATGAAATAAAAGAAGTGGCAGGTGTGAATTTGCTTTTGAATCAATATTTTTTTACATTTTCAAGTCTGTTGCTATGCTCCCATGCCCATATGTACAGTATATTGAATTGAATTGATTGGTCATGGGTTGTAAAGAGATCCCTTCTTACTGTGATTCCAGTGTAAGTGATGGGTGACAAAATCCACAGTCCTTGTTCTGTGTAAAAATACATTTTAAAGTTCTGCTGAAGCTAACATGAGGCTACAGCAGTCTGAGTTAGACTTATCAAGTAGGTTTCGTCCAAACTTGAGTCTTTTTAGTGCCAAATTCCCAGAGTTTACTCGCATAAATGTTTCTCTGAAGAGCTACAGTGGGGGGTGTTGAGAAGGCTTGCAGTTCACATAGTGTTCAGGCACAGCAGCTCCCATGTCGGGAGCCAATCAGCTACTTGGAGTGGTTGGTATATTTCTAGTTTTTGTCTGCTAGTTGACTGCGGTGAGTTTGATGGATGTGTGTGGTGATAAAGGTTGTCTTGCTGGCTGTATAGGAGGTTTTGGGGGACTGTAGCTCAGTCTGTGGGGACTAGGCTTGGGAACCGGAAGGTTGCCGAGTTTAAGTCCCTCTACAGACCAAGTGTGGACTGGTAGTTGGTGAGCTGCCAGTTTGCATCCCGGGCACTGCAGAGGTGCCCTTGAGCTCGGGGCGCCTGTCCATGGGCAGCCCCCTCGGTCTGACATTAATGCAAATGTTTAGGTCCTGTTAGTGCTTTTGAGTGTATTTCGGGCCTGTGTGTCTCCTTCTTATATGTGCTCAGTGTTTTAATGTGTGTAATTTGATATAGTTGTGTGAGTCTTACAGTTCAATGCCTTACTATGAACAAATAGAGGTTACTAAGTAAGGGATAATGTACAGCGAGCCGGTCATTGTTGTGAAATAAACCCTGACAGGGCGATGCGGCACCTCGATGCCCTGAAGGGGTTTATTTCACAACAATGACCCACAAGCTGTTATCAACAGTATCCCACTTATAACAAGGCTACTTACTTAAGAAATCAATAATTTGACACAAAAACGGTCTGTTATACATAGCAACGGTCTATAATACATAGCAACAGTCTGTTATACATAGCGTCGGTCTGTTATACATAGCGTCGGTCTGTTATACATAGCGTCGGTCTGTTATACATAGCGTCGGTCTGTTATACATAGCGACGGTCTGGTATAAAGAAATAACAGACCGTAGAATGCTGTGATTGACCAAACAGAATCGAGTATTCAACACAGCTGTGTAATTATTTGTATTGTGTGAGTTATATTATATATATATATATATATATATATATTTTCTGTTCATACAAACCACATTCAAGTCTTAACCTTTAGCCTTCCATTAAAGATCAAGAAACTTTTGAAGCGTGTTCTCATGTATTCTTACCGAAACTCCACAACCAGTGAAAATTATTGGGAGGTTTCAAACACTACTGAACAGGACACAGTAAGAAAAAGCGATGGGGATTTGCACAAAAAAAAAAAAAACATAACTTCAGATGAACCCACTGGATTTGTCTCACTCACTGCTGAAGCCTCATATTTGCTTCAACTGAACTGTAGAAAGGAGACTCTGGATTTTGTCCCCCATCACTTACACTAGAATCACATCCACGGCCAGTATGTATATCAATGTACATATACACATGCAAGAATTGTTTTAAGACATACTTAGAAAAATGTGTAACTTTGCTTTAATATAAAAAAAACTGGTGAAAGTGAGTATTTTGATGTCTTTCTACCTGTCTGTGATGTTGGAGTCTGGACCCTCAGGGTGCCTCCAGTCGGCTCCTTTGACTGGGAGCCACCAGGGGGCAGCAGCCACCTAATAACAAAGTGATGTTAGCAACGGTTACTGACTGATATTGTGCTTCTTTCAGACCCTCCATTCCATTTTCTCTCACATACACACTTCATCTAAATTGTCTGTAGTGTACAGAACTGCAATGGTACTAATGGTTTCCAGCATTGCCACACTAATGGGGTAAACAGCACCTTCTCAGCCACATGATCACGCTGCACATGACAGCTGAGATGAAGCAGTAAATGCCCTGCTGTCTGGCTTTCGTCTGGTTGTGAGAGGCCTGCTGTCCTCAGGCCTCTCACAACCAATCTGTGAACGTTCTCAAGACTCTTAACAGTAGTATGTGTCTTCATGTCTATATGAAGCTGAAAATGTGTGCAACAGGTAAAGCTTAGTGCACATACAGTATATTACTCTACAGATGTTCAAACACATCCCGGTAGGAGGGACATCAAAATAATATCAATAATAATAACACAATGATATTTTTTTTCACATGATGTTCTCATTGAACACGAAAGCATCGTCTTTCTTCTCCTCACATGGCTGGC
The DNA here is from genome assembly GCF_043250625.1 of Sebastes fasciatus. Classification (NCBI taxonomy): domain Eukaryota; kingdom Metazoa; phylum Chordata; class Actinopteri; order Perciformes; family Sebastidae; genus Sebastes; species Sebastes fasciatus. The sequence goes on from NC_133795.1 coordinate 15,929,856, forward strand.
GGGTCATTTTATCACAACCTCCCTGATGAAAAACTGGATATCGTTTACCGCTCTAGGTACATTTTGCAGTTGGCCGGAAGCATTATGAAACTGTTAATTAAGGAACGTTTATTTTACTAATTGAATACCTTATTATACTGTATGTGATGGAATAATTGATACACAAGTTAACTTTGGAAGGAAGAGGTCCGGAGCTGATGATGTCTTACAAAAGAAGGTTTATTGAAGCTTGATCAAGGAGAATTGTCAGGTCTCCACAATAGATGCTCTCTGCGTGAAGGCCTCACAACTCTGTCGTTCCTCCCTGGTGCTCAGTGTCTTACCCCTTATCATGTTTTGACTTACTCCGTTCCTCTGGCATCTCTGACCCTGGTTGCCCTAGCGACTGGCTCTACGGTCTCCACTACAGGCACAGCTGTACAGATAACGGTGGCTCCTCTAGACAGGACTCCAACCCAAGAATGTCAACAGAGGGACACTCTGACAAACACTCTGACCTTTCTACCAATAAGAGAGGAATTGATGGAAAATTTCATCACACTGTAACTCATCAATTACTCTCCCTGCTTCATTACTATGATAAAATGCAGTCTCTATCATATTTTCTCTTTTCTTCCTGGTGTTTTTTTCTTTTTTGGTGGCAGCTACACAAAAGAACAAAATCTGTCATAGCCGACCTTCTTACAGGTATAAAGTACTAATACTAATATGTGTTATGTAGTAACAACATACATCTGAACACAGTACACTGTAATTAAATCTGGAAGACAATGAAAAGAGAACTAAATTAAATATATCTATTTCCCCCAACATTTAGATATAGATAGATAGATAGATAGATAGATAGATAGATAGATAGATAGATAGATAGATAGATAGATAGATAGATAGATAGATAGATAGATAGATAGATAGATAGATAGATAGATAGATATAGATAGATAGCATAAAAGCAGGAAGCAGAAAAGCATGTGTGGTGTGTGTGATGTATAAGTGATGACTTATGACTTGAACAACTATCAATGTGTCCAATAATCATGGCACTAACAATGCTTCATACTGGTGTAGCATCAGAAAAAGTGAATTGAACCGGTAAGTTGACAGTTGAATAATTATACTTACTGCTTGGGTGATTTGGTTTTTCACACTCTCGCTCAAAATCCCCTCGAAGACAAATGCGTCTCCAAATTTCTCTGCCTAAAAGCAAAGGGATAAAAAACGTCATGAGCAAAGATTTGCTTTCATACTGATTGGTTTGATTGATTGAATTAATTTCTAATGAATTCAAAAACACAGCTTATTGTTTTAATCTTTGGATGCATACCTCAGTAATGTATCCTGTGGCATTGACGAAGCTCTGGAACTGTTGGCTGGTGACTTCCTGGATGTCCATGTAGAAGGAGTCCACATGCACCAGCCTCTGAGGGCCTTCGCCATCTGCAGGGATGCCTGGGTTGTCCGTTCCCATCAGGAACTCTCCTCCAGAAATCAGCACCATCTGTATGCAGGAATAAACTTTTATTTATACTTACTTTGTAAATGGCAACTTCCGGTCTCAGAATATGAAAAACGGGGCGTTTTTTCATTTCTGTCTTCTTGTGATTTTATTTTTTGCCAACATACAGTAAATGTGTTGCACCAGAGTGAGTTTTGTGTCATATTGTCTGTGTAACAATTGCATGAGGTTTTCATGCCTTGAACTGACTGAGGCTGTCAGACTGCTTCACTAGGATTGGCAAATCCCCGACAATGACGTAACATGTCTAACCAAAGCCCAAAATAAAACCAATCTAATTGGTGGAGCTTGTTGAGGGACTGGAGCATAAAGCACACTGTTCTTTCCTCAGAACCAGCTGAGAGTAATCTATAGCGAACCAGGAAATAGAACTAATTTAAGTAGTCAAAGTCTACTAATATCAAACACAATATGCCACAAACATGCACTCTCTCTCTCTGAAACAGTCTGAAACAATAGCAGTTTAACTTGCAGGAAATGTAGGCTTATCAGTCCATTAACTTCTTTACTTGGTACCTGGTTGAGAAGAGTTGAACAACTGATTTGCAGTGTAAAAATGTACAGTTGCTGAGAGGGTTTCAGTGTCTAGGGCACTTAAGCGGGGCAAGTGATACTACATCAGCCTGCTGTCGGACTGATGAAAATGAAAACTTGTATTGAGAGCCCCTTATGTGGAAGATGTCAACATTTCAGGAACTCAGATCATCCTTTTTTCAAGTTTGATTAAAAAAAAATATGCATATTTAGCTTACCTAATGTGGTCTAAAGGGTGTAGGGTGACCAGGTGTCCCATTTTACGAAGGACTGCACAGCATTTTTATCCATTGTTCCACATCTCGACGCAATGTCCCACATTTTCATTGGCTCTAGTTTTCAAAAGTCAAACCACTGCAGGACAGACACTTTTAAAAAAAAAATCTGGCTTTAATCCAATGGCTGTGAAGAAAGCAGGGAAGGCTGTCATCACGGCTCTGTGTTTGCTGTCAAACTGCGCACTTGTGGGTCAAGTGCAGGTTGACCTTTCACCGGCTTTGCCTCGCTATGCCCAACGGGGGAAAATTGTGAGTCACCGCAAAGTCACATGCCATGAAGATGAGAAGGAAGAGCAGCTACAACAGAGACTGTGAAACTACTTATAAGTATTTGAGAAGACGATTATCAGAGTTTTTTGTGAGATTTGTCAGTTATTTTTCAATTTCACACAGGGGGGGAATACGACATGAAGCGACACAGTTCATGTGAGTCTCACAAGAAACGGCTCAAAAAGAGATGTGCCGATCTATGGATGCATTCGGGAAAAGCATGGGCATGTTACAAGATAAGGGGCAGAATAGAAATGTTTATTATTTAAAAGGTCCCATATTTTGCTCATTTTCAGGTTCATTCTTGTATTTTGTGTTTCTACTAGAACATGTTTACATGCTGTAATGTTAAAAAAACTATTTTTTTCCCTCATACTGTCAGACTGAATATGCCTGTATTTACCCTCTTGTCTGAAACGCTCCATTTTATCGCATTTTGACGGAATTGCAACAGAATTGAGTTGCTAGGCAACAGCTTGGGTCCATGTGTAAACTCTGTCAGTTGATGTTATTCACATCCACTGCAACAGGAAATAAACTGGGACACATTTAGAATGTTTACGTTTAAAATTGTGTAAAGGGTCTAAATATTGTATATTCGTGACATCACGAATGGACAGAAATCCTGACGGCTTGTTTCAAATGCAGAGTTTCTGAATACGGGCTGTGTGTGTGTATCTCCCTATGGATTGAGTGTTTTGATACTTTCACAGTATTTATATAGAACTTAAGCCTGCTTTATAATAAAAAAACGTGAAAATCTCACTTTTTTATAATATGGGACCTTTAAGTTAGATAGACATTATATCAACATTTTAGACTACCTCTCAGACTTGGTAACGTGTCTCACACTGTCCCACACAAACATACTCTTTGTCCCACATTTGGCTTGTTGAGATCTGGTCACCCTAATCCATGTATCTTTTAGTTGAGGTTTAAATAATACTGAATACCACTTCAGGATTCCCTGGTGCTCCATGGAGCAAAAAGTCTCAGTAGGGACTTGTGTTGCATGTCTTCTCTACTGTGAGCTGTCCAGTAAAGTAAAAAAAAAAAAGGCAGCAGCGATGGATTACCTGACTTTGTATGTTTTTCTCATCTCCCAGAGCCTCCGACGGCCTCTCATTGGCGCCTCTTGAGTATTTGTCAGCTGGGTTTGCAGAAGCTGTCGCCTCCTCTACAGGCTCCTCCACAGCAGCAGCGGCTCTCTTCAGGTTCTCACAGCCGCAGCCGGCTGCTCTCTGCGGGGCTGCTGCTTCTGACTGAGCCCCGGATGAACCCTGAACACACAACACTGTGTTCACACAACTAAAGAGGAAAAACAAAGCAAAACGGCGCACCAGCATTGTTGCAGGACACCTGCTCAAGATCTGATTATGTTGTTAATACTCTCACTTCCGCACAGTCACGTGGTCAGTCAGCTGGTTTGCAGTGTCACCAAATGTAACTCTTTCCTTCCTGGAGTGAATATTTGTTTAGTTTTACACACATCCAATCAATTTCAGCAAACATCCTGGTATGATTTAATGCAAAAAAAAGTGAAGGTATCAAAAACACATTACTACTTTGCAGTTAAATAATTAACAATTATTTTATTCTAACAGGAAGAGTAAAAAAATAGTATAAAACAGTATAAAATGTACTCAGTGGTTGAATGTAACTAAGTACTCAAATACAATTTTGAGGTACTTGTACTTTACTTGAGTATTCCCATGTTCTGCTACTTTCTCTGCTACTTTCTCTACTTTCTACTCAACTTCATCTCAGAGGGAAATATTATACTTTTTTACTCCACTACATTTATCTGACAACTTTAGTTACTTTACAGATTCAGATTATTAATACAAAATATAATCACATTACAGTCAAATTACACATATTACTGGGTGCATTCCATATTTAAAACACAAATATTGACAATTTATATAATTATTATAATTATAATTATTATTATTATTATTATTATTATTATTATTATTATTATTATTATTATTATCATTATTATTATTATTATTATTATTAGTAGTAGTAGTAGTAGTAGTAATGTTTTTTTGTGGTTTAACTACAAATTATGATTAGGGATTGTAAATATAGCAGATGCATGTTGTTTTAATGAAAATTAAAATGAAAATACCATTGAATAAAACCATACATGTGCTGTTTTTTAGAGTTTATATCAGATTAGGAGAGTACAAATCAAGGCTTTTTTTATTTGCTTTGTTGGTTTGTTTGTTGGTTTATAGACTGTTGTAATTACAAGCAGTGGATTGCATATATGAAAACAGCCTTGAAAAAAGGAAAAAAATAAAGTATATATATATATATATATATAAATGATTAAACTACAAATTATGATTTAGGGATTGTAAATATAGCAGACGCATGTTGTTTTAATGTAAATCCTTGAAAATACCATTGAATAAAACCATAAATGTGCTGTTTTTTAGAGTTTATATAAGATAGGAGAGTAAAAGTCAAGGCTTTTTTTTTGTTTGCTTTGTTGTTTTGTTTGTTGGTTTATAGACTGTTGTAGTTTACAAACAGTGGATTGCATATATGAAAACAGCTTTGAAAAAAGGGGGAAAATAAAGTATATATATATATTAAAAAAAATAAAAAAATCAAGGCTCCACAGTGGGAGTGATAATAAAACAGCCTGGATTCCCCTGGTGGTGGGATGGGACCACATGGACATCATTTCCCAGCTATCAACACTACTATTCCGCTTGAGGAGAAGAAGAAGAAGAAGTGGCAGAGAGCCAGGCAGCTCAGCAGAGCCTCAGTGTTTCTGCCTGCCTCAGTGAGCACAGCCTCGGAGCACCGAAAGGCGAGGAGAGGTGATAGAGCTGTCACAAAGAAACAAACTGGATTATTATTACTACAGTCTGCTGACGGCTGGATCTCACCCTCCTCCTCCTCAGCCCGGGTGGTGAAGAAGAGGAGAGACACACAGTCATGTTGTCCACAGAAAGCTGAGCGTTTCACCACGACCCCGAGGTAAAGTAGAAAGTTTATACCATCCTCTCTCTCCACTATCTCTATCATCTCGTAGCGGAGGAGGAAGAAAAACATCTAGTTCTCTCCTTAAATGGTTAACAAAATGCTCCCAGCTCTCATGACCAGCGCTTGTGATAGTCCTCGTTTGTTGCACACAGCAGTGAAACAAGAAAACAACCAAGGAAACGAGTCAAGATAATTTCGGTTTACTGTGAAACTGTGTGATTGCGGATGTCGAATCAAATGACAGAGTTTCATGTGTTTTATTGGTCGGATAAAGAGGTCTGTAAAGGAAGATGTTGCACTTCTGCTGACCATTTATGTGATTTATGTCATCGTTTTGTTTATTTCTGAATTTTGTTAATACAACTCTGACAATCCATGGCACACACATTTGGACTGATAGATATCCCACCCATGAGGGCACTAAAAAAAACAACAACCAAAAAACAAAAACAGGTGTACAAAAATAAATATAAATAAATAAAATAAAATAAAATAAATAAACAGACGGCTGTCAATCAAAGCCACCACTATTAGTTTGTTATTTTATGATTTATCAACCTCAGTCTGTTCAAAAACAGACAGATAACTTGAGGGAAGTGGACCTGATGACCTGTTGCAGGTGCATACACCTTCCTGTTGACTGCAGCTCCTAATCATTAACTGTCCAGCCCTGAAACACAGCACAACACAAACAGGTTAACAGTAGACCTACTGTGTCATCAGAGAATTTCCCTCCAGCTCCTATATGCAAATCCTTGCAGCCAGAGAGGTATCAGTGTAGTCTCGACCTCACAGGAAATCCTCTCTTTTTTATTAAAATTGCACTGCCACCTAACTGGGAACTCTGTAGCTACATGGATTTGTGTGATTTTGTTATCTGCATATGCAAAGTCACAGATGCATGCTCAGTAATTATGGGAATCCACCAATGGTGATACACAGCTGAAGTTGAAATAAATGTACATTTTCTCTTAAACATTACAGATACTATCATGACAGAATTCAAAATAAGCATGCTCCTGCTGCCTTTTAGACTTTTGTGATAATAATGTGTCCAATATTGGGAATATATTGCTTATTTTTACTATTTTCTTCTGCTGTAGGTGTTCCTTGTGTGTGAAACATGTCTGATAAGATGTCCAGCTTCCTACACATCGGGGACATCTGCTCCCTGTATGCAGAGGGATCCACCAACGGCTTCATCAGCACCCTGGGGTACGTCCAGCTCGCTGGCTGAACATTTTGTGTGTGGGCCCTGATTCACACTTTTTCTCTGTTCTACTGCCAGCTGAGCCGTATTTGAAAAAAAAGGAAGTCACACTAGTCGTGGCGGCTGTTGACCATTTTTAGAAAGTTACATTTAGTGAGAACTAACAAAAAGAACATTTCCTTTGGATTCTGTGTTTGTGCGTGCCTGATGAACGTTTGTTTGTATGTGTCGTGGGCATCACGTCCCACTGTCGGCGTCACAATGGGAGTAAGTAGTTAAGGAGAGATAAATGAATGTAAGTTTACAGTTTATCCCACAGATGAAAGCTGTGGAAACAGTGGGAGGCCTTTTTAAAGAGGTACTTTGGTCATGGTTGACCCCGCCACTGATAGCGCTGGGAGAAAAGGAAGTATAGGGGCGGCAGATGCACAGTTAATGATAAAGTGTGTGTTTGAGAGAGTGTAGCAGGAGTGGGTGTGGAGGGCAGAGTTGAAGGAGGAAAAAATGCTGAGGTGGTGCTGTGTACAATACTCAACCCTAATGGTAAACCTCTGTTTACAAGCCACTTATTCACCCACACAGTTGCAGCAATGTTGTGTTGTTTTTGTGCATTAGTTTTTATCTCATATTTGGAACACAATAAAAGCAATTTTTTAGACGCATACTGATCATGAACTCTATTTGTAGGGATTGCAGAATGGCCTATAGAGCATTGATATATTGGTCTTAAGATACCACATAATGATTCACACTTGTTGCATTTAACCTTTCCTCTTCTGATGTGAATGTAAACGGGGCCAAACGAGGAAGCTTGCATTCATGTTTTGCTTGTAGAAACCACAATATATTTATAGGAAGCGTGCTGTATATTGTGTCTAGCATCTGTAATGCTATCCGGACTATCAGCTCAGTGTCTCTCTCTCCCGCCTCATGAAAGATGGAATGACCTACAGCAAAGACGGAGTCACTATAGAGATATTGTTGCCTTTCTCGAGTTCCTGCGCTTCCCACGTACACACACACAAACACACACAGACACGCAGACATACATGCAAGTGCACATATTTGTAAAACTGTCATGACAGATTTGGCCAGGAGCCATCTTCTCCACGCACAACCACCAACTCGGCAGCATTCTCCAGATCATCTGCCCTTAGAGGAAGTGATCATATTGAGAAGAAAGAAAGCTCTTTGAGCATTACAACTTCCCCAGCTGAGCAGCGTTCCCAGCTCCTGGTTGGTAACCAGAGACACGGCTCTGTGTACAAATTAAAGGTTAAACATTTTAAAAATGCTGTTTTGTACAGTGAGCCTTCATCAGCCCGTTCTTATTCCCAGGGCATCAAATACTGACACTTTGTCACGGCCGTCAGCGTTTGATACCACCGCACAAGGCACCCTTTAGCGCCGGTATGCGACACACTGGGCTTTCCATTAAAGTGGCAGTAGGCAGTATGTTTTTGGCATCATTGGGAAAAATTAAATAATAATTTTTCAGCATATTGTAATTCAAGTGCTCTGAGAGAAAACTAGACTTCTGCACCTCCTCATGGCTCTGTTTTCAGGCTTTAGAAAATCTAGCCCGTGACGGGAGACTTTGACCAATCACAGGTCATTTCATTGAGAGAGCGTTCCTATTGGATGTGACCGTAACTTGGTGTTCCTTCACCAGATTTTACAATGGCGTCGGGGTCACTAACTTTCTCTTTTTACAGCTAAACAGTACACTACAAGATCATTCTGAAAACATTTGAGGCGAGAAATACGCTTTAACGTAACTTAATATTGATTCATATTTGATCAGCGCTGCCTAGTTTAACCGTTTGGTCGGAGTTCGCGAGTGATTAACAGACGGCTCTCATAGACGGCAGCTGGACAGCAGACCTCAGATCAGCTCTTACTAATTGTTTTCCTCCGGTGTGTGAAATCTTGCAGATGCCGTTAGGAGCACCGGAGGACACAGAGACACATGATACCTGTTTCATGTACTACTGTCACGATATAACGTTTATAAAAATAACTTTTTTAAATCATATTTGCTCCAATCTCGCCTTCTTCAGCTTTAACTACAGTGTAAACCCATCTGCGGCAACAAGAAACGCTCAGAGAAAGGGCTGTGGTGATGTAATTTAAAGAGCAAAAGAGACACACAAGGCGGGAGGGAGCTGAAGTGGATGGGTCCAACAACTGAAAAGTGACGCAGAGGGGGCTGACAAAGCGTCAGTATGTGATGAGGTTGGATGAGAACATGTTGGTTTAATAGGTGTAACTGGATTAGTTTTAGATGTGTGCATCATCCACACATGCAGATGACTGTACACACATACTGTATGATTTCCTGACTCCCGGATATTTTCTCACTTTTTTATCTAAGTCTGCAGCCTGGTTCCTTGAGGTGTACAGACTGGAGCAGTAGACAGGTCTGTTTGGACAACTGTAGACATTCCCCGGGAAAAGGCCTGAAATGGATGTGGGATTTGGCCCGTGTCCAGACAAGTGTTATTCTAAGCCAGTAAAAGTTAAATTTGTCACCAGAAATTCCAGCCTGCCCACAGGTCATCTAATCCAGAATGATTTCATTATTGTGTGGAGCCGCAGACAAGCATATTCATGCTGCAGCTATGCAAGAGCTCTCAATGAAAAATAGGAAACACCAGCCGATTTTTGTACATGCAGAAGCTTTTGTTGGAATCCTTTGTTTTGGCCACTATGTTTTACACACACCCAAACCAGTTTACACACAAACCCACAGGGATTATAGAGTGGCAGTGGCATACAGTCGCTCAGATACCCCAGTGAAATAACAATCTCAATACGTCTCCATAAATGTTTGTCAATGATGCTTAATTATAGAGCTGAAAATGTCGGCTGATTGATTAATTTGATCGTCAAAACATTAATCAGTACTTTATTAATAATTGATACTTCCAGCTTTTCAAATGTTGTGATCACCTCTTTCTTTAATTACTTTTTTTTGTTTTATATCGTTGTAAATTAAACCACGTTTGTGTTAGAACATTTTTGACATTCACTACATTGAATTAGTAATCAAAAAATAATTCAGAGATAATAATAATATATTAGATTTATATAGCGCTTTTTAGTGATCTCAAAGACGCTTTAACATAGTCGGGGGGAAAACGGTGTGAGACAGACAGGAGACGAACGACAAAAAGCGAGATGAGTAATTCAGGGCTACAATTACATGTTTTAATATTCTGTTGACTCATCGTTTGGTCTATCACTCATCACGGTTTCCCAGAGTCCACGTCAATGTGACATCTTTAAATTTCCGTTTACTATCATAGAAGACAAAGGAAACCACCAAATCTTTAGCATATTTTGCTTAAGAAAATGACGTTAGAGATTAGTAGATTAAAAGATTATTTGATTATCACCATTTTTTACAGTTGATGTTCTTATGTTGACTAATTGTTTCTGCTCAAGAATAAATAATAAAAACTTGCAGCCCTACTTTATTATGAAAACCTGTCAGCTGACTGTGTCATCATCAGTGACATTATACTGTATACATAATATACTTAAACTACTTAAATATTCACAATATGTTAAACAAAATGCGGCGACATCAGAAACACAGATTGCTATCAGTGATTAACAATGTTGTTGTGTGTTTATATCCGTAGCTTGGTGGATGACCGCTGTGTCGTCCAGCCGGACGCGGGGGACCTCAGCAACCCTCCGAAGAAGTTCCGAGGTAAAAGACACACACACAGTCGACTCCCCCTCGTCCTCCTGAGGTCTGACATCATCACACTAACTGCTGTCTGTTTACACTGAGGGCTCTGTGAGAGAGACGCTGCTGAATGTGTTATGCTGTGTTTCTTTGGTGACAGCCACAATATCTCTGCTCTATGGACTTCAAACGGGGCTGCCTTTGACGATGTTAATGGTGTGTGTGCATGTTGCGCGTGCATTCTTATGTATCCATGCATGTCTTTTATAGCTGTGTGTGTGTGTGCGCTCGCTCGCACACATGCCTCGCCTGTGGAGGTAGAGGCAGATGGAGAATATCAGCTCTGATGTTGATCTTTTTTTGGGGAAAACAGTATGCTTGAAAAGCTCTTTTCAAACAAAAGCCTTGAGATGCCTCTTTGGGTGAACCCGCTATTATTAGCTCCTATACAGGAAGTGTAACTCATGACCTTCGGTTCTCAGGCTGGAGGTTTATATCTCTGGGGAGAGGCCTGGCCTGACATTGTACAGAGAATATGAGTGTACTGAAGGCTTGTGTAGTATTTCTTACGGGTTCTTGTACAAAATATAGAAACAGAACTTTTTCTTGGTCACTTCTGAATGAATATTGTATTAAAAAACGCAACATTAGTGGACTTTCGATGGGTAAATTATGTCTGAGAGATTAGGAAAGTATGTATGACCAAAATCATGTTTTTATTGGCTGTAGATCTGTCACATCCGTTGGCCTTTTATGATGTCAACTTGACTTTGCAGTGCTATATCAGTTTGACTTTGAAGCTTGTTGGAGAGTGAGTGAGTGATTCCACACACACATGCTCATTTTCACTTTCATTTAGGATGCTATCTGCTGTCTCCAGAGTATAAAGAAGATTGCACCGTATTTAGAAAGCTTTGATCCGAGCAGCTCTTTGGCTTCGCTCAGCTCTTCAGTGGCTCTCTGGTGCCCCAGGACAGGTTATCACCCCCTGGAGACAATCGCTGTCACCACGATAAACACAGGCTGCAGACTGATATGTCCAACCTCCTGCAGCAACATGATGGACGAGTCTTTTGCTCTCTGTCTTTGTTGCGGTGTGTATTTCAACAACTGTCAAGTGTGTTCCATAGATCTGGACCAAGAGGTGGGAATAAGTGGCAAAAACATGCCAGCAGTGTCTATACTCATCTAACATCTCTCGTTACATCCAAAACATGATCTTCACCAGTCATCCGAGCAGAAACATCTACAGTTTTAGTCCATTGTGTTTGTCTGTCTTTGCCGTAAACAGGCTCTAAAACCATAAGATGAAGATTAACTCATATAGTCATTTAGCTGGTCTTTGACAGCATGTGTGTATTTACTGTATGGGACTAGAAAGAGTTTAAATCATGCACTATCCAAACTGTTCTTTCTTCTTTTTGTATGACTATTTTCAGCAGCAAACGTGATTGTAGCGAGGGAGCTGCCTATTGGCTCACTTATACAGGAAGGCTTTCACTAATCACTTCACCTCATTTGATCTTCCATCCTCTCACAGGCCGATTTCTCTCGACTCACTTATAAAACTCATGACAAGGTACAGTGCACTCAAATCTGACCCACTGCGGGACCCTAAATGTCTTTGCCGAATTAGAAATTATTGCAGGATATTGTAGATATATAGAAGAAGTTTTGACCCGGTTTTTTAAAACCAACATTTTTTTCAATATCTGCAACAAAAACACTCAAAAATGTTATTGAGAGATTTTTTGTAATTGTATATGTGTCTCTACAACACGTTGGTAAGTCCTTCACTATGTCAGCTGGTGTTGACCAGAAGAGGCCTTCATGTCACTGTGAGAGGCCTCTGATGTCTACCAGAAGGCAGAAATATGTGAAGATTGGTTCTATAGGATCATAATGAAAAGGACAACTAGAAGTCCCTTTATGTTACACATACATTTCAGTCAGTCAGTCAGTTTACTTATCATGGGGACTACTACTAGCATGTTAAAATTGTTGTGTAATGTCTGTGGCTCTGAATGAGCTTCATCAAGTGTGACAAAATAATCATCAGGGTCATCTCAGCCTGAGACACAAAGTGGAGGTGTGGAGTTTGACAGACGCGTCCTTTAACAGCCAGGGAGGAACCAATGAAAATATGCTTTTAGTTGCATTGTGGGAAATTTTAGGAAATTGAAGTTTGACCTTTTTGACCTTACTTTTCTTTTTTTAAATAATCTGTCTCTCTGGTGCCGCAACCTCGTGAAAGTGATATACTAAATAAATTGCTGGATAAATTGCTTAAAGTGACACCGATACAATAGAGTACTTCATACAGCGGTTGTGGCTCATAGGTAGAGGGGGCCGTTCACCAATCGGAAGGTCGGCGGTTTGATTCCCGGCTCCTCCAGTCCACATGTCGAAGTGTCCTTGAGCTAAATACCGATGCCAGCGGTGTGTGAATGAGTATTTAGATTAGATCCTGGTTGGCACCTTGCATGGCAGCCTCCGCCATCAGTGTCTGAATGAATGAATGTCTGTGTGAATGGGTTAATGCTGACAAGTAGTGTAAAACACTTTGAGTGGTCGGAAGACTAGAAAGGCGCTGTATAAATGCAAGTCTATTTAGCATTCATGTGATACCTTTTTTTCTACTTCATTTGATTCCCATCATGTGTAAAACAACACATGCATGTAGGATAGCCATACTTTCACACCATTTTGGTGGCATCTCGACAACTGCCAACTCTGTCAAATACGCGCTTGACTTCACCAAACCACAGACTGTGTGGGCTGTAGCTGCTGTGGTAGTGGGCCAATCACACATTCAAATTAAATCAAAGAAGCATACAAATAGTATTTTTTCTTTCTGGATCTGGGTACAAAAAGGATCGAATGAAGGTATCGTTTGACTGGAGAAGTTTCAATACTACTTGGTACTGGGTTATTTTGGTCGATACCTTAAAGGTTCTCTATACTTTATTTAGAGCATTGATATAGCAGAAAACAACCATTTTCTATGTACAGAAATAGAGGAGTAATGTCTACCTGAGCAGAGAATGAAGTCACTTTCTCCCTGTGTGTGTTGTAATCCCGAGTTTCTCCTTGCTTTGTTGTCATAGCCGGGGCCGGCAGTGCATGCTTTTAGTACATGTGAGGGTGTCCCACTGGCTAGCTCACGGCCTCAACTCTGCACTGAGCGCATATGGTGGTCGTAGCACCCACCCTCCGTTTTTTTCCCCCCAGGTAAACACTGTTAGCTCTGTCAACACTGTTGCTGTTGTTTGCACTGTCAGCGCTGTTAGCACCATTAGCTGATAGTGGCCCGCTCAGCTGTCGCCATGTTGAGAGCTGTGTGGAGGCAATAGATATACTCTGAATTTTGTATTGAGCACCTTTAAAGGTATCAAGTACCGATGCCTAGCACTAGCCATCATTCATGTCATTAGTACCACCTGTGGTTTTCCTACTATGAGAGGTCAAATGTGTTTCACAATTGCATAATCCCATACTAATTGCATTCACTATTCCAGTCTTTATAGTATACTGTTGCAGTTGGTATCCCATAAATCAACATACTTTTATTATTTTATACTAACAGGAAATCATACAATAGGATTTTATTTCACAGAGGATATTGTGAAATGTCACAGTGGAAAAAACGCAGGTGTAAATTCTAAAATGTATAATGAAATTTTATTCAGCTGCTTCAGTTTCAGGGTCCTGGTATTGTGTATGCTGACTCACTGTCACACTGTCGTGGCTTACTGAGACACTTGAGTAGAACAAAGCCATCATTAATGTTATTAGCAACCTGTGTTTTATGCTGTGACAAGTCAGCGCTGTGAAAATGGCCTATATGTTCACCACTGGACGTTAATCAAACTTTATATTTAGGGCTGCAACAAGCGATTATTTAGTTGTTTGATCTATAAAATGTCAGACAATGTCAGTGTTTCCCAAAGCCCAAGATGACGTCCTCAAATTGTCTTGTTTTGTCCACAACTCAAAGATATTCAGTTTACTGTCATAGAGGAGTAAAGAAACCAGAACATGTTCACATTTAGGAAGCTGGAATTAGAGAATTTACTTTTTTCAAATCGATCAATTATCAAAATAGTTGGTGATTCATATTTGGCAACTAATCGATTAATAAATAAATCGTTGCAGCTGTACTTTAGAACACTGCCACCAGTTAAGCTTCACAAAGAAAGCGCTAAATGTCTCTCTCAGACTATCTGTGAACACTGTGCCTCTGTTTCCTTTGTGCTTTGCATTGTGGGACAGCTGTGTACTTCAACAGCACACTCAAAAATCAAGCATTTCTAGTATGAATACTGTCTTTTTTTAAGTACACTTAACTTTGTCATTTTCCAGTGTGAACACTTACAGACTAAAACCTGCTTAGAATCAGTATGTAGTATGGAATAGCCTGTAAAAAAGGTCTCTCCTGTTGTCGTTGATGCCTTCTCCTGGTATTGAGCTATGATTTGTCACCGTTAGTCTTACAGTCATCACAAAGATTGATAACTAATTCAAATTATAAATCAGTAAGATGTTTGAAAATATAATACTGCTGAACTGAATGGTTGATAAATTATTTTTCAAATGTTTACATATTGTATACATTGGGTGCTCACAGTATGATGTGAGCAAATTTTACTTTTGAAGTCTCAGTTTTTCATGTGATCTGTACAATTAAAATAGTGTGCTGCCTTTGAGAACCTCATTTATGTGACTTTTGGGCAAGTATTTTGCCTTACGGACTTGGAACTTGACATAGCTGACCCTTGAGAAGTGTGAAAGATTACTACAATCAAACAAGAAACAGGTTTTTCCTTGTTTAAACATCCACAAACACAGTCTAGCTAAGTGTGCTTACATATCTGTATTTTTTTTCTCTCTCCAAGCCTCTTTGGGAACTTCTAATTTGAGTCCTCTGGGTCTCCTCTGGCAGAGCAAACACTCTTCTGGTCCTCCTCGTTTGGGAGGCCCCCTCAGCTGTTTGAGAGGGACACATGTGTGCAGAGATAATCCTCCTTAGTGGATGCTATAAGGGCACCAGGCCAGACTAGCCATGATGTCCACATGCAGGGCCTTATACTGTCATTGCTGAGGTATGCGTAACATTTCCTCCTAATGTAAACACAAGCGCCCGCCACACAATCGCACTCTCACTCATATTGTCTGTATGCATACGCTGAGACACCAGGAGCCTTGCTTTGTATTTCACCTGGACAGAATTTGAAATGCCATCACAACCACACACACACACTCGTCTACTGCAGAGTTCAGCAGAGTACACTGAGCAGCAGTCAGCACTTCTAAGGCAGAGAACGCACTTTGTATTAGTTGTTTAAATGAATCCTCTTTTGGATTATTCGTGATGTTCGACACTCGGTTGTTTGAATGTCGGACCAGTTGTCTAATTTGAAGTTGCTATGACGGCAGCTCTTTCTGTTGTGTGTTGAAGTGGCAGTGTAAATTGGATGCTGCATTGTTTAAATGTCATCGGCTTTTCATTTTCCTTCACTGAATCATCATTCACCATCCTCTGCTTCTGTTGGTGGTCAGCAGGCTGTTCAGATATTGATAAAATTACTTTGAGTGGTTTATTGTTGCAAAATGTTTAAAGCAGTCAGTTCCTTTTTCTCCAAAAATCTGAAAATGACATATCTACTGTAAGCTTTATGCATGTATAATGTTGGTGATTGGCTCATTTTGTTTATCTACGGTGGTTGAACATTAAGGCTGTATGCATATACAAACTCTTTGAGGGAAAAGGGACAAATATTGATTAGAGCTGCAACGATTAATCGATTAGTTATCAACTATTAAATTAATCGCCAACCATTTTTATAAGCGTTAATCGTTTTGAGTCTTTTTTTTTTAAGAAAAGAAAGTCAAAATTCTCTGATTTCAGCTTTTTAAGTGAATATTTTCTGGTTTCTTTACTCCTCTATGACCGTAAACTGAATATCTTTGAGTTGTGGACAAAACAAGACATTTGAGGATGTCATATTGGGCTTTGGGAAACACTGATAGACATTTTTCACCATTTTCTGACATTTATAGACCAAACAGCTAATCAATCAATCAAGAAAATATTCAACGGATAAATCAACAATGTAAATAATTGTTAGTTGCAGCCCTCCAACAGTCCGCTAAACACAATGTCAAGGACACAGGCATCAAAGCATCCCCTGCTTGTACAGAAATGCAGCAGAACAAAAAGAGCTGATTCTTCTGCTTGTTTATTATCCTCACATTTTCATTGCTAGCATGTGAACACCATTATAGTGGATAGTATCTCCTTTGTTTTGGCTTTACACGTCTACAACTCTTTGGTTGTTTGTTTTTGTACTTTATTATCTCATCTCCTTCCTCAATTTCCTCAAATGTATTTTGCACGTACACACAAGCATTTAAACCTCAGAAGCCCCAACAAACTATGGAGCATTATCTCCTTGCCTTCACCTATCTGTTGTCGGCTCAAACTGCTGTTGCTGACAGAGACACACTGCAGACTAGTTGGGTGGTTTGTCTGAGATAAACACCAGGAACGGTTCTGTCTTTAGTCCCTTCCTCTCCTAATAACCACATATATTGCTTTCCTGTCTATTGAGAGAGAAGAGGTCTTGCAGGAAACGGAGAAGCTGTTGTCGGTAGACCCATTTATTGTCTTGGATGCACTACAAGTGATTAGTTGCTTCCTCTACAATATCTCCAACAGGATAAGAACCTTGGAGCGAACAGCTGTTTATACAAGCCAGATCATTGAGGATATTGTTGATTTAACACAGAATAGAAGAAGTATTATGCAACGTGTTTCTCTAGGCCACTGGTCAGACTGATATTGTCTAATTATTGGAGGGAAGAGTAGATTGGATCTCTTACAGGGGTACAAACAGGCCTCCCTGCTTGTGTTTGAACACTGAGGACTTCTTTGTAATGTGGACATGGCAGTGTAGATGAGATGACGTGGGAATTTGAATTCCAGGGTCTTTACTTGTTCTACACTTGAAAACATGACCTCAATATTGTGTGTCATTGTGAATTATGTAACCCTTTGTCACACAATAGATCTAATTGAAAGCCGTCCTGTGTGTTGTTGCTCTTTTTACAGTATCAGATTATTGCGGCGCTTCTGACGCTCTGATCAAACTGCCTCCGAGGTAAATCATCTCTGTTGACTTAACTTCCTCTCAGTACGTTTTATTGTTGCCATGGTTAGAAGGATCTTCCTCTTGATCCTCTTAAATCTGGTGAAGTTTGTCAGTGACAGCAGGATTTTTTTTATTAGCTTTTTGATGAACTGTGCATGTCTGAACAAGAGCCGGTGTTGGTGATCTCTCTGGTGAGTCATCTGCGGCCCTTGTGCAAGACCACTCAGAGCACTGATATACCAGCACATCACTAGACAAGGTCTAAAAATGAATTTAAAGCTACATCCACACGTGTTTTAACATATATAAGACTACTTTGCTTGTTATTAATTTGTGTCTTACTGTATATGTTTTTTCACAAACAGTTAAACATTCAATTAAATCTTAATTTACTCATCTCTCATTCAAAAATCCAGATCTGTGAACATGCAATTATTGTTCATTTCAAAAGTTTAACTACTGGACACCAGATGTTTCTAGAGCTGAAACGATTAATCAATTAGTTGTCAACTATTAAATTAATCACCAACTATTTTGATAACCGGTTTGAGTCATTTTTTAAGAAAAAAGTTCAAATTCTCTGATTCCAGCTTCTTAAATGTGAATATTTTCTGGTTTCTTTACTCCTCTATGACAGTAAACTGAATATCTTTTGAGGTGTGGACAAAACAAGACATTTGAGGACGTCATCTTGGGCTTTCGGAAACACTGATCAACATTTTTCACCATTTTCTGATATTTTATAGACCAAACAACTAATCGATTAATCAAGAATATAATCAACAATGAAAATAATTGTTAGTTGCAGCCCTACATGTCTCCTACTTCACTGAAAAGTCCATTCTCAGTGTATGTGCACTAAAGGCTTCAAGTTGTCAGTGTAAGTCACATATTGGACCATCATTGGCTTCTAAACTAGTTGTGATGTCACAAATCATACCTGTGTGTTCATGTCTTGAACTCTGATTTAAAGGTATAATATGTAACAGTTGTCAGCGGTCACACGGCGTTCAAAGTTGGCCCCCTCTTCCACGGCTCAACGAGCGAGAGAGAGAGAGAGAGCAGCGATTATCGAGCGAGCTATAAAGTGAATGAAGACAGGGAGCGGCGTTGGTGACCACAAAGCAGTGAATCAGAGAAATAAAATGTTTTTGCTGAAGCCCAGAAACGTCCCGAACACAGCAAAATATGAAGAAAAGAGAACATAACAGGCAGAGCGCTGCAGGGTCTCTGTAGAAAGAAGACACCACCACACACTTCTAGTGGATCATATGTTATGATTGAGAGGGAATATTTTTGTATCAGTCTATAAATAGATTTTAAGGAAATTCCTGCATATTATACCTTTAAGGTGAGCAAAGAGAAACTTTCCTCCTTCTGCACATGAATGTGAAAATAACCTTTTATTGTAAGACTCTTCACGTACATCACTCTGCACAGTGAAGGTAAATAATGATTACATTTCAGTTGCAATGTAATAAATGCTATATATGGGCCTAATAACTGTTTTGTTGTTTCTCATCTCATCTCTCACACATTATGATGATCTTCAGGACTATAAACAAATAAGCTATTACATGTTTCCAGACCAGTTTGTCATATTAAAAGGTGGACAGTCATAGAAAAAAGAAACCATAACCATCCGTGCTGATAACATGCAAGTGTGAACATCTCGGTGAGCAACACGCTCACCGAGATGTTCACATTTGCCATGCATGTAATCAGCATTAAGCTTGTTCTCTGTTAATGCTTAAAGGCGGTGCCAGAATCTAACACCATCTACCACAATTCGGAGTCAGCTATTCTCTACTCAGCACTGTGTGAGGGAGCAGTGTTGTTGTGGGTTTGATTAAGAAGGGTAATTATTGTTAAGGCACAACATCTTTTTAACATGTGTCCTCATGCTATCATTATGAAACTCTTTCGGCGCGACTCTGCATTCATTCATTCCACATACTGACCACTAATGGATCAAAGTCCTGCCTAGTCATGCATAACTTTCTGTGCATCACTTTGATGATATGTGGGCCTATAGCACAGGGTCCTACAGACTTGAGACTTCGATTTAAGTCAGACTTAAGTCACAAAAAATGAGGACGTGAGACTTGACTGCAGACTCCTTGAAAAGCTGACCTGACTTGAGACTTAAAGGTCTAAAGTAGGGCTGCAACTCACGATTATTTTGAAAAATGTCGATCAGTGTTTCCCAAAGCCCAAGATGACGTCCCCAAATGTCTTGTTCTGTCAGCAACACAAAGATATTCAGTTTACTGTCATAGAGGAGTAAAGAAACCAGAAAATATTCACATTTAAGAAACTGGAATCCGAGAAGTTTGACTTTTTTTCCTTAATAAATTGCTCAAACTGATTAATCAATTATCATCTTTATTTACTTTATTTTTATTTCAGACACATAAGTCCATATCAAAATAGTTGGCGATTGATTTAATAGTTGACAACTAATCGATTAATCATTGCAGCTCTAGTCCAAAGTTAAACAAGTCACACTTTAGACAAGGTGTGTGAAGGTAACAAGGTGTGTTACCTTCAAATCCGCCTCCCAGCACCTGTAAAGCACATTAATTATTATTAATGAACTATTAATTAGTGTGCTTTTCCAGTGCTGGAAGAAGGATTTTGTTACCTTCAGACAGAGCCAGGCTAGTTGTTTCCAATCTTTGTGCTAAGTTAAGCTAACTGTCTGCTGGCTGTAGCTTTATATTTAACAGACAGACAAAACAATCTCTCATATCCTTTCAGAGCACCGTGGCAACTTGCGGAGCCTTCACGCACCACGTGTAAGCCGTGATGACACACTCATCTTGCGCCGGCTTCTTAACCTAACTCTTCGCAAAGGAATCAAATAAGTGCATTTCCAAAAACTGAAAACTTTTGCTTTAAATGGATACTCCTGCAGTTTGGTATTGCACTTCTTAAGTTGGGCGTCTTATGTGACACATGTGGAAAAACAGAATGGTCAAAATCAAAGTAGCAGTAGACGAGATATCCTAAATTTTCATCCTTATTATGGGTCAAGTTCCAAAAGCATTTGATGCTACGCTACCCATGAAGCACCTCAATGATGATGTCATCATCAGGATTATTTTCTCCCTCCCTCCAGAGCCACAGAAGACATTACACAACCGTTTCCACAGTGCCTCTTTATCTTTAGGCCTATGCATTGAAAGGACTCAGGTCAGCTCTGTAAAGAATACTATAAACACAGCTTTAAATTAACATGTCATCTCAATAGGTAGGCATTCAGAGGCCTGAAAGACTTTTCATTAGCTTGCAATTTGCTGAAAATGCTTGTGACTTTGCCTCAAGGACTTGTGACTTGATTTGCTTTGACTCCAAAAACATGCTAACAGCGCTGGTAATGTGTACAGTTTTCATCATGCATACCTCAGGACCACAGTACATGATTGAAGGTTAGCATTTGTAAGAGCACGCTGGGCAGCTCCTATTAAAGATCGTCTTTGTTTATGAGCTCAAATAGTTAATTGAGTGCTAAATAAAGTGATGTTTACGGGGTGGGGGCTCCAGTAGTAAACGTTGTTTTTTAAGTTGGAGGAATGTTAATGAATCATTGGAGTTTTCTGCCCTCTGGTTTCGGCCCACCACTTCTCCTGCCCAGTGATCCCAGAAGGAATTCTCAACCCAGATTTCAGCATTACTTAACTGACATGTTTTCTCTCCCAGCTGACTGTGATTAAAGCAAAATGTTCAGCGCGGGCCGATCATCTGTCTCACACTGCGCTCATATTGCAGCTGCGATTGTGTGTTTAGGGTGTGATAAAAACGGCTGTGCCAAATTAAAGGGAAGCTCGCTCGCTTTTTAGATGCGTGCCCTGTGTGTGATCACTTTTAATTGGCGTTTCCATTTGCTAGTTTGATCCAGTTCCAGTGAGATTATTACTTGAGTTTCATCTACTT
Source organism: Sebastes fasciatus (assembly GCF_043250625.1). Taxonomy (NCBI): domain Eukaryota; kingdom Metazoa; phylum Chordata; class Actinopteri; order Perciformes; family Sebastidae; genus Sebastes; species Sebastes fasciatus. The sequence goes on from NC_133795.1 coordinate 15,951,451, forward strand.
GTGTGGACATATGTGGGATGCACATAAACTTGCTTTAATTCAGCAAATAGGTCCACTTGTTCTCTTCCTTCACCTCTTAATGCCCCCTCTCTCTGACTCACATTCTTTCACTCTCTTCCTGTCTTCCTCTTTTCCCTTTCACTTCCTTTTCCCTGTTGTTCTAACCGTATTTTAGCTCAAACTAAACCCTATCTGATGAGGGGGCTGAGAGGAAGATTTGCAAGATAGAGACCATTAACTGGGAGGGAGAGAGTGGTGTGAGTGAAATGGTTAGAGGAATTCAGAAAGGAGAAGGAGGGATGACAGAATATCGAAGGGGGAAGATAGGGAGTCCCCACCCTCTTTTCTCTCCCTCTGTCATCCCACTCCCCTTCTCTTGGCTGGCCTTATTTGGTCATGTTACTGCGGCTATAACAGGAGGACAGAGAGAACTAGAGAGAGAGAGAGAATGGGGTGGAAGGATGGACAGATTGTTCTTTTTTCTCCTCTTTTCGCCGTCTCAGAATAGAGAGCTTTGGTCTGATGAGAGGTGAAATCAGAGGAAAGCCAGGACTCAGAGGGAGGAGTCGCTGATGGGCCGAAGTTTAACTCTGAAGGGAGAATTGTCATTGTAGTTACTGTGCTCTGATTAAACTCTCAGCCGGTGTAAAAGTCTCTGTGTGCTTCAGTCGTGCAGTCGTTGTGCAGCCTGATGCAGAAGAGGAACTCTGTTACACTCAGACTGTTTCCACATGCAAATCTTGGGTCCGTTTTTCCTGCTGGCTTGTTTCTACGGTATATGTGCAAATGAGCAGCACAATCAGAGTCCTGCTGACGACAGCATCGTCTCACGGTTGCTGCGGTTACGCACTTTGACTGACCACGACTTATTGCTGTGTCACATCAAAACACACACACACACACACACACACATAGAGGTCATTGTGTGCTTTCACTCAGTCCAACCACAGGATGTAACTTCATATTACTATACTTGTAAATGTGGCCACACACACACACATACATATGCTTTCCTGTCCCTCATCACTCCTCCCCGAGGCAGACGAAGCCCTTTTGATCTCCATTCAGGAGAATAGTTAATATCTGTTTAAAGTGCAAGCACACACACATTTTCACATGTGGAAATAGTGTGTGTTTATGTTGTTTGGTTATTAGGGTCTTTGAAATACATCACTTGACATGTCAGAGACGGGTCATTCATTAAGTTAAGCCTGTCGTCTGTTTTTCATCTGTGTTTACTGAACATCTTGTTTCGTCTTGTTTTAGCAACTAAGCTGTTGCTGTGACCCGTCTCCCACACTGTAGCACTGACATTTCCAGGCTTCATTCACAACAGCGCATCAACATATTTTCTCCTTATTTGTGTTTTTTGTTTTCACTTCTTTTGATTTAAATCCAGTACCATTTTTAGCCATTTTTAGTTCAAAGTCTGTGTTTCTCTCTCTCCTTCTCTGTGTTTGCACCACTTTATATGCATATCTGCCCGTCTTCCTCCATCTCTTTCTCTGTGCTTATATCCATCTCTATATGCATCTTTGTCTCTCTGTCCAGACTGTCTGTTCAGACTGTGTCCCATGAACCGCTACTCGGCCCAGAAGCAGTTCTGGAAAGCGGCGAAGCCTGGAGGGAACACGGACACGGTGCTCCTCAACAAGCTCCATGTAAGTGATGCGATGACATGATCGCCTTCCTGCAGTCACTACAGACCAGTAACACCACACACAGACCTGTCCTCGGGGCGCACAGGGTAAAGAGACGGGGACAGAAGTCTTGGTTTTTATCTTCAAGTTTAGATGGTGCAAAGCTGCACAGTGAATGTATAGAAATGTTCACTCTGCACTACAGTTTAAAGCTCTACCTCCGCAAAATATACTGTACATAATAACTTTGAAACCTGCTCTTAAAGTCCTTTTATAGACATTTCACTCCTACTGTCCTACCTTTCTGCCCTCTACACTCTCCTTTCTCTCTTTCTGCTGCGATACAATACCATTTAAAGCAATCTGCTATCTGACCACACAGTCATAAAATACAAGACTGCAATCTCTCCTGCGTTTCCATGGAGATTTGAGCCAGAATTTTCGGTTAAAGCCCCTCTGTTGAAGCGTGCGTTTTTGGCTAACAACTTTGTTAGTACTGTAATTTGACAGCTAACCAATCAGATTACTTCTTACCACTTTACTGTGTAGAACTGGTATCAGTGAACAATGCTGCCGATAGTTGGTGTGAGATTTACTGTCTTGATTTGTATCTCATTCTTGCCTTCCAGCATGCAGCTGACTTGGAGAAAAAGCAAAATGACTCTGAAAACAAAAAGCTGCTTGGAACAGTAATTCAGTACGGGAATGTCATTCAGGTTTGTTCCTCTGAAATAATCATCATCATCATCATGGTATTTAGTCAGATAAACTTTGTTTCGACTTCCACAACGTGTTTGATTTGAATGTTGTGATTTAATCTCACCTCTTATCTTAAATTTGAAATACGCCTCAGCTTGCTTAAATGCATGTTGAGCAATATGAACCTTTAAATAAAAGAAAACAAGAACCATACATTGCGTGGTCTAGTATTATAAAATGAAAAATAATGGAGGCCTGCAACCTCCTGCAGTCATAGGTAAACCACAAATGAATATAATACAAATATACCGTAACACATCCTGACCAGAGGATGCTGGGAGCAGGCTCATAAATGAACTGAACACATGCATAATATAAGCCACAAAATATGTAGAAGACATTCACAGTTCATTAACCTTTTGAGGAAAAATGCCACTTCTGTTCTGATTGGTCAAAAGTCTTGAAATTTAGTACAGACATACTTTTACAATACACAATGACTCTCCTCTGTGCCGGGAGAGGAGACTTGTCTTCTGGCAACAATGCACAAGGCTCATTCTGCTTCAATTTGCACAACGCATATTTTACTTTCAATTTGCACAGAAGAGATATATCTTTAATTCTATTTTATTGTATTTTTTTTATTTCTTTATCTAGTTTAAAGTAGTAGTTGGTATGTACATTTATTTAGAGATTTGTAACAACTTAGACATTTTTAGATCACATGAAAAATCACATTTTTATTAGTAGTCAAAGTCCGAATTTTTCTAAAAACGGTAACATCGTGTCTATTAAATGTTTTCCATGTGAAATATTTTTTTTCAGACTGCATATGTGTGCATATCTTTGATATTCAACTTGTTATGAGTTCATAGATACCAACATGGGGCTACTGTTATTGCAAAAATAGTCATTCCATCATGTGCCAAAACACTAGATAAAGTGTGATAAGAAAAACTAATTTTTCAGCCAACTAGTTTGATTGATTTAGAAAATTTTAGCAAGCCAAGAGAACAAAAACAAAAGACATTTTTGCAAAGACATTTTTTAAGAAATATAGTTCTGGAAGCAATCCGTGTTTAGATTTCTTACCTGTTGTACGACATTAGCTTATTAAAAAACACAAATAGCAGTTCATTTCTAGGAGTGTCTTAAATACAAGCTGCTTTCTTCTAGTCAGTATATCAGTACACTATTAGAAGCACTTCTTACCTCAGATTTCAGCATGTGCATTTACTTGTATTATCTTACACTTCATCTTGTTTTTCTGCTCAGCTCCTCCACCTGAAGAGCAACAAATACCTGACGGTGAACAAGCGCCTGCCTGCGCTGTTAGAGAAGAATGCCATGAGGGTGATGTTGGACATCGCTGGAAACGAGGGCTCCTGGTTCTACATCCAGCCCTTCTACAAACTACGCTCCATCGGGGACAGTGTGAGTCATCATGTGTACACGTCTTTGGGAGTGGTGCATTGTGGGAACGCCATGCTGTTTGTCAGTGAACGTCATGCAAAGCAAAGGACTGAATCATGCCTGGGATGATGCGTATTTTACATTTTAGAATATGTGTACTTTTTAAAATACAGTTGCAGCATGACACTTCTCTAACTTTAAATGTGAGTTGCTCATTTGCATATTCAGCAGTAAATCAGTATTATAAGGTTAAGACTGCAGAATAAAGGTCCAGACCTCAAAGACACAAGTCTCCTTTATTTAAGCCTCAATGTGAGGCATCTCTCCAATCACATATATCCCTGGATGGACCTGTGCCAGCACCCAATTGGTGTTTACCTGATCACAAAGCTCTTGTTGGCACCAGCTCGTCTTCCCTGCAGCAGGAAGTAGTGGGACGGTGCCCAAGGACAAAATTAACCACAACAGAGAGCGAGCTTCTCTGGTTAACTCCTCTCAAATTAGGTATGGCACGAGGCCTAAGCAGCAGGCTGTGGACAAAAACTAAAATTGGAGTCACTTCCTCCCTGCTGAGAATAGACAGAAGACAGTGATGTGCAAATGGATACTGATGCTCTCTGACCCGTAAGAGATTCAAGGTTGAGTACATTGCTGCAATAGAGCGCTGCAGGAATGAGTCCTAAAACCCGGAAATTTGCATTTTAGCACCTCGGTTCCCTCGCCTGGAAGTCAATGGATTTTTAGTTAGATTCCTGAAATAAGGTCTGGGGTTTACACAAGCTTAAGAGAGAGAACGTTTTGTTCTACGATATAAAATAAGACCGTAAATATCCCACTTTGAAGCTTTTATGTGTCTTAAAAATAAAAAAGGCGGTTGCTAACAAGCGGCTAAATGAGTCTACTAAACGTCATCACGCCGACTCGACCGCCTTTACAGCCTCGTTGTGTATACTTGCGCTCATGCGACCGTGGTGTGGTTTGTTTATTGCCTAACGTTAGATTTTTACTTCTGGGGATTGCATTCACACTTAAAAAAATCATAGAAGTGGTCTTCATTTGTGAAGATTATCTTGCTGAACAAAATGTGTTAGTATCATAAACGTTTGTTTGATACAGAGTTTATTTTCTGCAATAATTCAAAACCCAATGGAAAAATCACACTGGCTTTTTGTGGAGGGAACCAGGGCGATAATAACTTCCTGTTTGGCCTATAAAAATACGTCATCCCTGCAGCTCTCTACTGAGTTGCACTGTACTCAGGGTAGATGTACTGTATACATTGTGCTCTCATAGCGTAGACAATGCTAAATACAGTAAAATATGATTTAACTAAAACCTTCCATAAATGAAGTAAAACTACGGTTCAAGTCCTTGTCATTTGTCCAGATCCATTGAGTTCACTTTGTGCATTATGTCACAGTGTTCTGATCAAACATCATGGTCCTGATAGCTTTCCACTTTCTTAAATAACTCAAAGCTAACTCTGCTTGTGCTAGGGTTACAATGCATAACCATTGTTCCTCTGTGTTTTAACATTTTCATATTCTATCCTGTCTGTTTTTGCGTGTGATTGCAGGTGGTGATCGGGGACAAAGTGGTCCTTAACCCAGTGAATGCTGGTCAGCCGCTCCACGCCAGCACACACCAGCTCGTGGATAATCCAGGATGCAACGAGGTTTGCCTGAACTCATCTTCACTCCTCAGATGTTTCTGTGGGAGTGTTTGAATCTAATTATATCTTTTTTTTCTCATAACCGCTGCTGGGGTTATTAGCTGCCTGATGTGAAACACTACAACATTGTTTTCCTGCCCTCCGCTTTTAGCACAGTTAAGAAGTGGGCTACAGATGACACTGCATTTGGAAAGTTGTCCTGTTCCTCTTTCATAAACACTGGACTGCTCTCAGCTACTTAACAACAGGTTTTATCAAAGTGCTTTCCAGAAACACAGAGACAGTGTGGTCTGTTATGGAGTTTTTTCTGTTTACAAGGAGTGAGACAAACTCATTTATTCCTTATTTATGACTCTGCAAGCAGTTTAAAGATATGTGAAATAGTGGGAATGGAAGCACAAATCATTGATGTTTATGACATCAAGTAGCAACTCTTAACAAAGGAAGGAAGTTACACATTTTTCAAAGTTGGATTTGACACTTATTATTCTTCTATAATCTATACAAGAACATGCAATAGACAAACATTTAAGTTATTAAACTGCTGTTTCTGCTGCCGTGGCTGTGGCACATGTAAACAGGAAGTGGACTTAATGTTGAATATAATCCTTGTTTTGTTTATTAAGACAACACATTGATCTGTTGTTGTCCCACCCTATTTTTAAAAAAAGATCACCCATGATTTTGTCTCCTTCTAAACTATCCTTTTTAACCTCGTCAGTGTTGCTGCAGTGCTCTGACTGTGCAGGACCGCTGCTAGGAGATTACACCTACAGTCACGTCAAACTCTGATTGTTTGTTTTTCAGGTGAACTCGGTCAACTGTAACACCAGCTGGAAGATCGTCTTGTTTATGAAATGGAGCGACAATCAGGAGATCATCCTAAAAGGGGTTTGTCTCACAGTAGCCACCAGAAAAAAAAGCTCTTTTTTACAAACTATTTTTATAGGAATTTGGGTACTTAACACATTTCTATCTAATACAAGAAAGAGATATATATAAACACACATACAATAAATGAACAGTCAAGTAAGAGAATAAGGAAAACAAGGGGGAAAATCATACTAGCAGCAAGTTTCTTCCACACATGTATAAAACGTCTCTCGTTTTCTTCCAAGAGGTGTTGTATAATGTCCCTTATCAGAGCTGAGTGGGCTGGTGGCTTTGTTTGTTTTCAGTTCAGTATCATCAGTGTACACTATGTGCTTACAGATGAGATATTGGTTATTCAACAGCTCTACATTAGGAGCTTTAACACCCAAAATAGACCTTACGACAGTACTGTAGGTCTAATGGCATCTTCACAATATTTGACAAAAGTGTGAATGTATTAAATTGATGTTTGGAGCACCACATTGGTTGCAAGCGAGGTGTAAAGATATCCTATTTGTTTCATGAATATGAATTGGAATAGCTTCTTGTTTATTATATATATTTAAGGAATGCATCTTGTGGTATTTGAAACATGCTTTGGGCACAAAATGTTAAATATTATTTTTTTTTATTTTGAGTAATTATTTGGTTTTAAGGTTAAGTAGAATATTTTTGAGAGTAACAAATCTTCCCCTTCTCTCCAGGGCGATGTGGTGCGGTTATTTCATGCAGAGCAGGAGAAATTCCTCACCTGTGATGATCACAGAAAAAAACAATATGTTTTTCTCCGCACTACTGGGCGGCAGTCGGCTACCTCGGCAACCAGCAGCAAAGCCCTCTGGGAGATAGAGGTGAGGAAGAATATTTTTAGAGTTGTTTTTTCTTATGTGCTGAACTGTATGTGTGTTAAAATGTAGTAAAGTGTAGCCAGCAGTAAACATAAAGTAAGCCTTGCTGAATTGTTTTCTTATCCAGTTTTGTAGGGAAACCATAAATCCCATCATTTACTTTACAGCATACCGTATAATTCAGTCCACAGCATCTGTTAAATAAATTGTTTGCATTGGTGTAAGATGTTGCTGCCCTCTGTGTGCTCTGGTATCAGGTGGTGCAGCATGATCCATGTCGAGGGGGGGCGGGCTACTGGAACAGCCTGTTCAGGTTCAAACACCTGGCTACTGGACACTACCTGGCTGCAGAGGTCAGACACTAACTGTGATAAGAACAAAGCAACATTCATTATTATTATTATGTATTTTTTATTAGTAATATTTGCTCAGGCTTCCCTCTCTTTTCTCCATCAGTTTTCAAGTAGACACATACACACACACACACACACACACACACACACACACACACACACACACACACACACACACACGTGTGCCCTACAAAAGCATCCTTAGAAACCACTGTTTGCATATTTCTAATAAAAATAATATTATATCTATTTTTGTTTTGTTTTTGCATTTTGTTTTTGTTATGCTTTGTTTTGTCTGTCTTGTTTCGTCTATAGTCCTGTTTCTGTGTATTTTTATGTATTGTGTACATATTGTGTATTGTGTTCCTGTTTTTTGTACTGCCCTTTGTACCAATAATAAAAAATAACAAGGCAACATTGAGAAAATCAAATACTTTCGATATATATTTTGATTATATTTTAGGTATTACTATTGTAATTGGTATTTTTGAAGATATTTAGATTACTCAGAAAATGGTGTCATTTAACTATAAAGCAGCCTGTAAGACCAGGGAAACACAAACTGAAGTTACATTTAAGCTATATTGATAATACAGAAAACAATATTGAATGGTGAACCACTTTGTATGTTTGCAGGTGAATCCAGACTATGAAGAGGAGTGCCTGGAGTCCCGCTCCTCAGTAAGTGAGCCACATTGTCATTGTTTGTCCATTATTGTCTAATAGCTTACCCAACTTAACTTGTTGATGTAATACTATGAAGCAAGAAAATACTTGTTTCTGATTGGCTGGCAGGTGTTAAAGTTACATAGAATATTAGGACACCTCAAGCCCAGCTCCAGACAATGTTTAACCGCTGTTGAAATGCCAAGGTGTCAGTAAAGTGCAAGTAACCACCATAGTAACTACTGTATTCGCTGGTAAAACTCACCTGACTTTAAAACAAACCTTTAAAGAAAGCAGGTGACAGCTTCCCTGGTCTCCAGGCTGTGAAAGTGGTGCAGTTAAGGACGGTAAATGTCCTTTGAAATATGAAAGCTGTGCAGATTCTGTAGTGGTTACTATATCCAGCAGGTGACGGCTGAATGTATTTTTGCAGCGTGAGGTGGTGTTACATCTCAGTCGCCAGCAGATAGCAGCCTTTCACTGTGAATGCATCTCTCTGGATGGTGCTTTGCCACAGCTCACTGAGCTGCCTGTCAACTTGAGGCTGCTCACATCTGCTGACCAGGCAGTGACAAGTGAACCAGCTCACAGTTGGTCTGCTCCTGAGTTTATTGCCTCTCTTCTACAGTTAAAAGCAAAACTATAAACTATACCCATCGGAGCTGAAGTAGTCAGCAGTAGAAAAATAGTCCCCAATTTATTCTGATGACTAGAAAAATTCTATTTTCATTTACAGTTGAGTCTAAACCAATCCATTTTATTTACTAATTGTGCCTGGTCTGGAAATCAGTTTAAAGCGCTGACTGATTTGATGAAGTCGTTTAGATAAGTATTTTCTGGCGACCATTATTGGCTCATTTAAGACATTTATCTGGAAAAATTCAATTTACAAAAGAAAAAAATAGTTCTTTTGACAAAAGGGGTCTTTGTATTTATCAAACTGCATTTAATTTTCCTAGAAATCTTCCCACAGTAATACTGTAGTTAACCCTGTCACTGATTCACTCTTCTCGATCTTGACACAAACGTGGCAGATAATCTCAGTTGCTGAAAAAATAGATCTATTAAATGATTTTTTGTAATGCTGGCAATTTCTAATCATGCTCTGTTTTGACTTTTCCCTCCAGCTGGACTCGGAGCAAGAAGCCTTACGGGCCCGTTTGAGAAATGTCCAGGACAAAGTCATGTACACCCTCGTGTCTGTGCCTGATGGAAATGACATCTCTTCCATATTTGAGCTCGACCCTACCACGTTAAGAGGGGGGGACTCGCTGGTACCCAGGTAGGAATGTTAAAGTACCGTTAAAGTACCGTTGAAGTGTTTCGAACCTGCTCAGACCTGTGTCACAGAGAAGAGCGTGGTCCATTCACTGGTGTGTCACTCTTTCCACTGAAACACCAGACAGCAGGCAGGTTACAAGTCGGGGACTTCCACGGTATATTAAGTCATCTTAACGTGTTTGCAGAACAATAAACCATGGAAACAGAATGTGTGTGTTAATGCTTGATACTGTGAGTGTGTGTGACTTACTGTTACTCACAGTAAACGGTATCATACAGGTATAGATTTTCTTCATAGTTGGTGATGCAGATAAGGTTATTCAAACTAATAAATTATCAGGAAATGTGTTTGTGTTTGAGCAGATGTGTTTGTGCTTGTTTGCGGGGAAGATGACTTTCTACTGTATCGGTGACAAATTATTCCGGCAATGGGTGTGTTCACTCACATTATTTTACTGGAAGCATCATTCTCTAGAATAAGCTGAATAAGCTGAAGGAAGAGGATTATCCTCTAAAGTTGGATCACTACCCAGCACTAAAATACAAGCATGTGTTGCTCGTACTGAGCATATGTTGCTCCTGAACTTTAGCTTTCACATATACACTCACTGATGGACTGATGTATCAATCAAGCTCTACTCTTTCTTCAGTAATGAACTTGTGCTATACTCCCAACACTATTCAAAGTACAATCAAATAATATTCTAAGCAATGGAAGCAAAAAATATTTGGTCGATCTTTTATCAGAGATAAACATGAAACGTTGATGAGCCTAATAAAAGTGAGAGCCAGACCTGGTTTCGCCATATGTGTGTGTGTTCCTGTTGTACAACACGGTTATGAGTGCAGACAGTGGTGGACTCAGGCTGTTTGAGTGGCGGGGGCGAAAAGAATAATGAACATTGAAAGGGCATCCATAAGTGCACTGCATCATGTTTTCTCCATCGGTAGGCCTCCTGGAGGCCCCACCCCCGTAGACGGCACTTTATCAGTTTTGTTAGAGATGGGACCATAGAAATAGAATATAGGATCTTATATATATACTGTATATAGATATTTAGATATCCTATTTTATTCCTATGTATAGGATCGATCCGATCCAATATCTGTATCGGGTTCTGATACTGATGTAATTCACAAATTGGATATCAGACTGAGTTTACCGATCCATATAAATACGTCAATTTGTCATTGAAATGCTCTTATTACTTTAGAACTCATTTATAAAAATCTATTAGTAGTTGATAATTGCTGTGTACTTGATTTGTTTAAGTTTATAAGGAGTTCATTAAAGGAGTTGCCAGGAGTTTATTTCTTGTCACCATGAAAGGCATTTTATAATTTTTTTTATCTAACATAGTGGCATCCAAAAGGGAAAGCCATATTTTGCTTTATATTTGATTCTGTAATGTCCACAGATTTACAAATTTCAGGGATGCCTAAGAATATTGCTGTGTTTGCTGTTTTTTATTTCAAATATTACCTTTTCAAGTGTCAGTATGTGCTATCTAGTAATTGTGCTCCAAAAATAATATGCAATCATCAATCAAATATATTCACATGTGTTTTTCAGGAACTCCTATGTGCGTCTCAGGCACCTCTGCACAAACACATGGGTTCACAGCACCAACCAACCGATTGACAAGGAGGAGGAAAAGCCCGTCATGCTGCGTGTGAGTGACACTTCATTTGCACTAATGCAATAGTATATGTCTAATAAACTGTTGGCACGACTGACTGTACATTAGTTGTAAAAAATCTAAACTAACTGTTGTCAGCTGAAATACTTCATTCCTGCTGTGAAGTTATGGAAGTGTTTTGGAATTGAATATTAAGTGCCCTGTATATGTTTATTCTAGGGCTGTCAAAGTTAATGCAAATTAGTTTTAACGTCACTAATTTCTTTTACACATTAACGCAAGTTGTGATTTTTAGGTTGTAGCGGGCTCAGTTTTAATGCAAGTGAAGATACCGATATCATACAATAGCTTGTTGCGATGGAGGCTAAATAACGCTCCAAACTTATGCTAAATTTGGGCGAGGAAAAACTGGCATGGCCATTTTCAAAGGGGTCCCTTGACCTCTGACCTCAAGATATGTGAATGAAAATGGGTTCTATAGGTACCCACGAGTCTCCCCTTTACAGACATGCCCACTTTATGATAATCACATGCAGTTTGGAGCAAATCATAGTCAAGTCAGCACACTGACACACTGACAGCTGTTGTTGCCTGTTGGGCTGCAGTTTGCCATGTTATGATTTGAGCATATATTTTATGCTACATGCAGTACCTGTGAGGGTTTCTGGACAATATTTGTCATTGTTTTGTGTTGTTAATTGATTACTAATAATAAATATATACATACATTTGCATAAAGCAAGCATATTAGCCCACTCCCATGTTGATAAGAGTATTAAATACTTGACAAATCTCCCTTTAAGGTACATTTTGAACAGATCAAAAAATTGTGATTAATTTGCGCTTAATTGCAATTAACTATCGACAATCATGTAATTAATCATGATTAATCAATTGACATCCCTAGTTTTTTTTCCGCAATAAATGTACAATTATAGTTTTCTTTATGGGTTTCTAGAGTATTCGGGGAAAGAATCAAAACAAGTGGTCCCAGAGACCAAATCTAAGTACTCTGAATTTCTCCTCTTGCTCTAATTGATGACAAAGTTGTACATTTCTTTTCTGATTCAAGATCGGTACTTCGTCACTGAAAGAGGACAAAGAGGCGTTTGCCATCGTGCCCGTCTCCCCCGCTGAAGTGAGAGACCTCGACTTTGCCAACGATGCAAGTAAAGTTCTGGCCTCTATTGCTGGAAAGCTGGAAAAAGGCACCATCACACAGAATGAGAGGAGGTATTTAAAATACACAGCGGTGCCAGATTTTCAATTTCTAACAGGAAACAAGGTAGTCATGTGTTATTGCTTTGTTCCTCTCTTTCCTATGTACAATCAGAGCAGTTACCAAGCTTCTAGAGGACCTGGTGTTCTTTGTGGTGGATATTCCCAACAATGGACAGGACGTTCTAGAGATCATGGTCAACAAACCCAACAGGGAACGACAGAAACTCATGAGGGAACAGAATATTCTCAAACAGGTAATACCTTAATTCAGTAACATTTTGAACACACTTGTTGGATTATATTTTCCATTGAACGTGAACTAGTTTGAACCTCACTGAACTAAATTCAACTCTTTATCATAACTCAAAGTGGCACGGTCTTCAGACCTGCTATCTGAATCAGCATGTCCTTTTGACTTTCCCTTCAGTATGATTTACAACTGTCTCAACCTTATCCACGCATTCAGATCTTCAAGCTGCTGCAGGCTCCGTTCACAGACAGTGGGGACGGTCCCATGCTGCGACTGGAGGAGCTGGCTGACCAGCGTCACGCCCCCTTCAGACACATCTGCCGCCTGTGTTACCGGGTTTTGCGTCACTCTCAGCAGGACTACCGCAAGAATCAGGTACAGTACGTCAGGCCTAAAAGTCGTGCATTATGAGCACCGGCACTATATGACATACATGGGTCTATGTGGAGTTTGTGTAAAGGTGCATTCCTAATTCCCTTGATTAAGTCTAATACTAAGTGAAACAGGCCTTTGCCCTTTCGTGGCTCTGATATGAAGATGTGTAACTGAATGTCCTGTGCATTTTACTAGGCGCACCCGCCAAGCCCCTTTATCAGATTGTCTGCTAATACGAACACACAGAGCCACACAGTGATACGATCTCATTCTATAACAAATATTTGTCAATGTGAAATACAGCATCCCCATTTTCCAAGAAAAATTGAATTCTCTTAAACACATTACATCGTAATTGTTAGAAGGGTCATTTAATTAGGTTGAATAAGGAGGCAGTCTGATTCTTGTGAACATGCTCTGTTTTCCTGCACACAGATGAACAAACCAAAATGGCCTAAGTCAATAAAAGTAATGGATATAGACGTAACAAGGTTATGCCTCATAGTCCCCCTGGAGAATGTACAGAGATGAAGATAACAGGGGTTAAGTTAATAAGGACATTTTTCACAGTGGGTCTTGTTTTGTTGACTGTATGCTCAGACTGTTTGTCTGTCTGTCCCGCAGGAGTATATCGCCAAACAGTTTCGCTTCATGCAGAAACAGATTGGCTATGATGTCCTGGCTGAGGACACAATCACAGCTCTGCTCCACAACAACCGCAAGCTGCTGGAGAAACACATCACTGCTGCAGAGATTGACACGTTTGTTAGCCTGGTCCGCAAGAACCGCGAGCCCAGGTCTGTGTGTGCGTCTGTCTCTCTCTGTGTGTACACCATGAACACGGTCATCCTTATTATAATCTGCTTATCTTCATCATACAGTATCCTCTATACATGTATTCATACAATGAGTTCACTTAAAGCACACAACCGGAGGGTTCACACTACAGTGTAAACTTCCACAGCCAGCTACCGACAAGTAAGGATATTCAACATTTTATTTGAACATACAACTTTAAGATGTGCACTTAAAGGGACTATTTGTAAGATTCAGAAATGCTGCTTAACAGTGACACCTGTGGCCTTGAAATCAACGAAAGTCAGCGTCGAGCTCGTGCTTGCTCGCTCTACATATACATGAACGAGCATCGCTCAAAACAGTGAGGCGACAGACGTCAGCTAAAACCACAATATCACTCTATATTTCAGCTGCTTGGCAGTAATGTTAGCTGACCAGACGAAGGTCTCTCCATGAATCAATGCTGATCCTAGTGTTGGCTTTTCCTGCTCAGCGCAGGCTTCAGCAGCGGGACTCCTCAACGGGTTACGTTATCGCCTCCCGACCGCAGCCGGCAGCCGAAGACACCGGCACCCGGTCGGTAATGAGACGATAACGTAACTCGTTGAGGAGCCCCGTCACTTCACAAGACACGGAAAACCTCTGTTGGTCTGGAGGAGCTGCAGCATTTATTTCTGCCCAAACATCCACTAGATTTTCTCAGAGCTAAACTAACTCTTCTGCAGTGTGGAGTGAGCGCGGGTTCACGTCTAGAGGTGGAGCGAGACAGCGAGGACGCGCGCGCTGCCTGAGTGAAGGAGAGCAGGCAGCGGAGACGAGGCTCCGGCCACACGCTACATTTATACGCTTAAAAAGTTACAAACAGTCCCTTTAAATGTCACTTAACTTGTGTTGTAATGTCTCTTTACTGTTACGATACATTAGGGCTGGGCAATAATTCAATGTGATAATTTATCGTCTTTCAGTGGAATCGTATCGTGATGAAATCATATATCGTGATACACAATTATGTCATCTAAATTGACATAAGATTTCACAGAAAATCTGATCAAACTCAAATCAATCAAAGTCAATCAATGAAATCAAACTATTGTCCTAATGTAATTACTCTATATTTGTGTGCATGCATGTAAACACAGTTAGTGTATAGCTGGAAATATTTATTCTTTTTTTTTCTCTATAATTTCCCTTGAAAATGTTATGTTCATTTTGCACTAAAGTTGTTAATTAATTGAGAAAATACTATTTAAATCACACAGAAGTATACAAAGATAGGTTTTACCATGTGGTTATTTCATATAGACTATTTATTTATTGAATTACTAGAAACTATATTGTGATATATATCGTTATCGAGATATGAAGTGACCTATATTAAGATAGAAGATTTGTGCCATATCGCCCACCCCTACGATACATCAGTATAGTCACTTAAAGTGATAATATTAAAGTGTGTCATGTTACATTGGTTGGTATATTATTCACTCTGCAGAGATGTTATGTTTTTATATGTCTCTGTTGCTAGAGTTGATCTTGAGTTGATGTTGTTTTTTTAAAAGCATTATGGGTGATTGAATTTTGCATATCTTGTGTGTGTGTGTGTGTGTCCAGGTTCCTGGACTACCTGTCAGACTTGTGTGTGTCAATGAATAAGTCCATCCCTGTGACGCAGGAGCTCATCTGTAATGCAGTGCTGGATCCTGCTAATGCAGACATCCTCATAGAAACTAAGTGAGTAGTCCCCCCCTCTGCCTCCACCTACTTCTGTCTTATCCTCCACAGAAAAAGCCAATGTGCACTAATTTGAGCTCTAGAAGAAGATTAATCAATAATGAGAATAATTGTTAATGGCAGGAATAGCGTGGTACATTAATAAGCTGATACGTCTCTACAGCAGCACAGATGTGCTTACTAGGCTTTCTACAGTTTCTTAGGGTGACAGTAATGGCATTGGCAGTCATTGTATCCTAATCCTAATGCTAAATTTGTCATAAATGCTGACTCATTTATTCCAATCAGGATTTAACAACAACAACAAAAAATATCCCCCTTTCCTGCAGACTCGTGCTGTCGAGATTTGAGATCGAGGGAGCGCCGCTCGGGGAAAACTCTGTGGAGTCAGAGGAGGATGAGGAGGAGGTCTGGTTGTTCTGGAAAGACAGCAATAAAGAGATCCGCAGTAAAAGCATCAGGGAGCTGGCCCAGGACGCCAAGGAGGGCCAGAAGGAGGACCAGGAGGTGATCAGTTATTACAGGTAGTTACTGGGCTTTATTGTTCATGTGGTTGTCTGGGAGAAAGGAGATCATGCTCGTCCCCTGTCTGACTTAACATTGAGCCGAAGCAGAGGCAGCAATGTGATGCTGATGACTGTAATAGTTTTGTATATGCAGAATCGGTCACAAACAGCATTTTGCTGTTTCAAACGTGAGTCTGACTGTGTGTATTTACTGCTACAGGTACCAGCTGAACCTGTTTGCGAGGATGTGTTTGGACCGCCAGTACCTGGCAATCAACAAGATCTCTGGCCAGTTGGATGTGGACCTGATCTTACGATGCATGTCGGATGAAGACCTGCCCTACGATCTGCGTGCTTCCTTCTGCCGCATGATGCTGCACATGCATGTGGATCGTGATCCTCAGGAGCAGGTCACACCTGTCAAATACGCTCGGCTGTGGTCTGAGATCCCCTCAGAGATCGCCATTGATGAGTGAGTAAATGGACAAATGTAATGGATTATTCATTGTAGAATATTTAGTATGTCTTAGATTCATTTGTGCTTTTTTTCTTTCTTGTTTTATTGTAGCTACGATAATGATGGAACATCTAAAGATGAAATTAAGGAGCGATTCTGTCTGACGATGGAGTTTGTTGAGAACTACCTGAGAGACGTGGTGTGTCAGAGCTTCCCTTTTGCAGATAAAGAGAAGAATAAGCTCACATTTGAGGTCAGTCTGCCACATTCTTGATATCTAATCCCACCCGTGTCACGTTTTGTTAATCCATCTATCGTCCGTGTTTAGGTGGTGAATCTGGCCAGGAACCTGATTTATTTTGGCTTCTACAACTTCAGTGACCTGCTGAGACTAACCAAGATCCTGCTGGCTATTTTAGACTGCGTCCACGTGAACACAGTTTTCCCTTTCAACAAGATGGACAAAGAAGAAGAAGAGAGTAAAGGTATGAACGCCGTGCTCGGTCAGCGGAGCACCAAATATCTCATGAACATAAAATTGATGTCTGTATTTGTGCATGTGTGCGTGTGCTTGTTTCCAGGCAGCAATGTGATGCGGTCCATTCATGGCGTGGGAGAGCTGATGTCCCAAGTGGTCCTGAGAGGAGGAGGCTTTCTCCCCACAACATCAAACACCAGCTCCAGTGGAGTCACAGTCAAGACCCAGACTGAACCTGAGAAGCAGGACATACTGGTGATGGACACCAAGCTCAAGATCATTGAGATCCTGCAGGTGAAAGACATGCAGTATTATACTTTAATGCATGTTTACGCATACTCAGTGCCTCCACCCGCCAACATATTCTCATAAAACTTTCTGTCCTGTCCTGCAGTTCATCTTGAATGTCCGCCTGGACTACAGGATCTCCTGCCTGCTGTCTATATTTAAGAGGGAGTTTGATGAGAGTAACTCCCAAAGTGAATTATCTGTAACTGGAGCAGTGGAAGGACCGAACAACATGCCCGGTCAGGGTGACATTCATGGCTCAATTTGACACAAATACGGGGCCAATGAAATTTACTTAAGTGGTTACAAATATCTTCTTTTATTATTCTAGGGGCTTTGGATTTTGAGCACATAGAAGAGCAGGCAGAGGGGATATTTGGTGGAAGGTAATCCCAGTTTCAATAAAGGAAGAGTCAAAAAATAGAAAGAGAAAGAGGATGTGTTTTTCATTTGAGTGTGTTTGTTCTGCATGTGTCTAGTGAAGAGAACACCCCACTGGACCTGGACGATCACGGTGGCCGTACCTTCTTGAGGGTCCTTCTCCACTTAACCATGCATGACTATCCTCCTCTGGTGTCCAGAGCCCTCCATCTGCTCTTCAGGCACTTCAGCCAAAGGCAGGAGGTTTTGCAGGCTTTTAAGCAGGTATACAGCCAACAACTGAAGCAAAAGAGTGCAGCAGGAATGAGTCCTTAAACCCGGAAATGAGTTTAGCACTTGAGTTCCCTCGTCTGGAAGTCAATGGTTTTTTTTTTTTAATGGGTTTTTAGTTAGATGCCTGAAATAAGGTCTGTGGTTAACACAAGCTGAAGAGATTTTAACATACTGTTCTACACAATAAAATACGTCAGTAAATATCCCACTTGTGCATTTTGAAGCCTTTGTCTCAAAAAAGTTGGTAACAAAAAGCTTAATGAGACTAATAAACGTCATCACGCCGACTCGTCCGCTTTTACAGCCTTCATGTGTATACTCACGCTGATGGACCGTGGTGTAGTTTGTTTTTAGTTCGATTTTTACTTCTGGGGAATGCATTCATACTTCAGAAATCATAAAAGTGGTGTGCAGTTGTGAAGATTATCTTGTGTTTGTTTGCCACAGAGCTTATTTTTCTGCAATAATCCAAAATCCCATTGGCTTTTTGTCGAGGGAACCAAGGTGATGCTAACTTCCTGGTTGGCCTACAAAAACACGTCATCCCTGGAGCACTCTATGGAAATCATACCATTTTACCTAAAATTAGCACATGCATACAAACAAACAAAAATGCATTTACTTTAACATTTGAATGTGGGATCAGCATTCCCTGCCATGTTTCTGCTCTGTACTTTATATTGTAATGTATACTGTATGTGTTCACAGGTCCAGCTGCTGGTCACTAGTCAAGATGTGGAAAATTACAAGCAAATAAAATCCGACCTGGACCAGCTGCGCTCCATCGTAGAGAAGTCTGAGCTCTGGGTGTACAAAAGACAGGGGCCAGACGAGGGCATGGATGCAGGAGAGGGACTCTCCACTGAGCCAGAGCATAAAAAGGTGCAGTATGTTGTCCATCAAAAGAACCACACACAGACGGTGAAAAGGCTGTAGCCACTAAGCATCTTTACCAGAGTAAGGCCTTTCTCTCTGATGCATTGCCTCTGGTGTACCTTGTAGGGGGATTCAGGGGGCACAGACAAACCAAAGAAAGCAGAAAGCACCAGCAGTTACAACTACAGGGTGGTAAAGGAGGTAACTCTCTCACCTCTATGTATGGTTAACAAGCTCTTATCTGCCTATTGTTGTTGCATGACCCTAGAGACTTGTCTTTCCACATACCTCAACCCCTCACATTTTCTTTCTGTATTTATCAGATCCTGCTGCGGCTCAGCAGGCTGTGTGTCCAAGAAGGTCTGTCAGGTAGGAAGAGCAGGAAACAGCAGCAGAGGCTGCTGAGGAACATGGGGGCGCACGCTGTCGTCCTTGAACTCCTGCAGATCCCCTACGAGAAGGTATCAATCAATTTCAATTTCAGTGAAATGTTTAATGGCATGCTTTTTGTGTGCGTGTAAAAGTGGACAAACCATCACATCAGACATTTTCCACATCCAGGGAGAAGATTTGCGTATGCAGGATATCATGAAGCTAGCCCACCAGTTTCTACAGAATTTCTGTGCAGGAAACCAGCAGAATCAAGCCCTGCTGCACAAGCACATCAATCTGTTCCTCAACCCAGGGGTGAGCAGTCCTGCCAGACAACGCGCCACGCCGCCACTTGACTTGATTGATGCAGTGTCACTATTTAAACAACCTCATTCTTTTTTTCTTTTGTTCAGATTTTAGAAGCCATCACCATGCAGCACATCTTCATGAACAACTTCCAGCTGTGCAGTGAGATCAACGAGCGTGTGGTTCAGCACTTTGTCCACTGCATCGAAACGCACGGCCGCAACGTCCAGTACCTCAAGTTCCTTCAGACTATCGTCAAAGCGGAGAATAAATTCATCAAAAAGTGTCAGGACATCGTCATGGCAGAGGTTGTGCCTTGTTTCCGCCTTTCTAATGTTTGAAAGATGCTACAGTCTCCTGATGTCCTGATGTAATCGTGTACATTTGTTTCTTCCTACAGCTGGTGAATGCTGGCGAAGACGTTCTGGTCTTCTATAACGACCGCGCCTCCTTCCAGACTCTGGTCCAGATGATGCGATCCGAGCGGGACCGCATGGACGAGAACAGCCCTCTGATGTACCACATACACTTGGTGGAGCTCTTGGCTGTCTGCACTGAGGGCAAGAACGTCTACACGGAGATCAAGTGTAACTCCCTGTTACCGCTGGATGACATCGTACGGGTGGTGACCCATGAGGACTGCATCCCTGAGGTGAGATAAGGATTTGATAGCAACTGTATGCATAAACAATAAGCCAGTCATGGAGCAGTCTCGGGAAGCACTATTTTAAATACAAAACAATTATCAATGCATCTAAATTCTTTGCTTTTAATTATTCTATGATCAATGAAAAAAATGTATTCAGCTGTATTGTTTCGTAAGGAGTTTTGTGCATCATTGGATTGTGTGATGATTTTTCCACCAGTATTATTATTATATAACCCTAATCCTAACCTTTCAGGTGAAGATCGCCTACATCAACTTCCTGAATCACTGCTATGTGGACACCGAGGTGGAAATGAAGGAGATCTACACCTCAAACCACATGTGGAAACTCTTTGAGAACTTCCTGGTTGACATTTGTAGAGTGAGGAACATGAAGAGGCTCTATAGCAAGTTTTTACTTCACTTAGGAAATGAGGAAAGTTAAAATACAAGCAGTTGTGTTATGTTTTGCTTACAGGTGTGCAACAATACAAGCGACCGTAAACATGCAGACATCATTCTGGAGCGCTACGTGACGGAGACGGTCATGAGCATCGTAACGACTTTCTTCAGCTCGCCCTTCTCTGACCAGACTACCAGCCTGCAGGTATGTGACCACCAACTGCCGAAAGAGTTATAAAACACTGTGCAAGGAAACAACAGTCAAGTTTAAAAGCATATACTCTAGCTTTAAAGTAGGGCTGTCAATCGATTAAAATATGTAATTGCGATTAATCACATGATTGTCCATAGTTCATCACGATTAATCGCAAATTAATCGCAATTTTTTTATCTGTTAAAAATGTATCTTAAAGGGAGATTTAATATATTCCCTCTACTTCCCCAAGTATTTAATACTCTTATTTGCTTTATGCAAATGTATGCATCTATATATTATTGGAAATCAATTAACAACATAAAACAATGACAAATATTGTCCAGAATGCATTTAGCATAAAAAAAATATGCTCAAATCATAACATGGCAAACTGCAGCCCAACAGGCAACAACAGCTGTCAGTGTGTCAGTGTGCTGACTTGACTATGACTTGCCCCAAACTGCATGTGATTATCATAAAGTGGGCATGTCTGTAAAGGGGAGACTCGTGGGTACCCATAGAACCCATTTTCATTCACATATCTTGAGGTCAGAGGTCAAGGGACCCCTTTGAAAATGGTCATGCCAGTTTTTCATTGCCAAAATTTAGCACAAGTTTTGAGCGTTATTTAACCTCCTTCTCGATAAGGTAGTATGACATGTTTGGTACCAATGGATTCCTTAGTTTTTTTAGTTTCATATGATGCCAGTATCTTCACTCTAGCTTTAAAACTAATTTGCGTTAACGCATTATTATCGCGTTAACTTTGACAGCCCTAATTAAAAGTGATGAGTGAATGTGAAAATGTATCCAATGTCATAAACGATTGTGTATTTTTGAACGAGACAAGGATAAATTGGTTTCATTATTTTCTGTTATTTGATTAAAGGGACTGTTTGCAACTTCTTACACGTATAAATCATCCGGGTCGGTGTCCCATGCGCGCTCGCGTATCGCTACGCTGTTCAGACTCAGACTCCAACACAAACTACACGGAAGCACCAAAACCACAAAGTTATATCTAGTGAAGTCCGTCTTGCAAAACAGTGTTGGCCGCGGTCGGAGGACGCGGGGGAGACCGTAGCTTTGGTCTCCAGGACCGGAGTCTCTGCTACTCTGCCTGCCTGCCTGCCTTCGCTCAGCTCAGTGAATGTACAGTGGACGTTTGTGCAGAAATAACTGCTGCAGCTCCTCCAGACCAACAGAGGTTTTCCATGTCTCGTGAAGTGAAAGGGCTCCGCTGCGAGAAACGTTATCGTCTCTGACCGGGTGCCGGTGTCTCCCCTGTTCCCTCCGTCCGCGGTCGTGAGGCTGAAGCAGGAAAAGCCAACACTAGGATCAGCAGTGATTCATGGAGAGACCTCCGTCTGGTCAGCTTACTGCCAAGCAGCTGAAATATAGAGTGATATTGTGGTTTTAGCTGACGTGTGTCGCCTCACTGTTTTGAGTGATGCTCGTTCATGTCTATGTAGAGCGAGCAAGCGCGAGCCAGACGCTGACTTTCGTTGATTAACGGCCACAGGTGTCGCTGTTAACAAGCATTTCTCACATGTAGAGTTGCACCACATGTATGTGTGTGTGCATGTATGTTGTCAAAAGCAGATGTAATGTGAACCTGTTGCTATGAGCTTTCCTTATAGACTTGTCATGATCCCTGACCCATACAGTATGTCTGAAATGTCTAGTGCACTCTCTTGTCAAAAGGTCATCTTTCTTAGAATATACTTTTAAAGGACCGTACCCCGATCATTAAGCTGTTATCTACTTGTAAATAACCTCCAGCCTATTAATGTACACTATGTGTCATGCTCTAGGTGTCCATCAGAGAGAATGTAAGTGCAGATAGAATACTTATTTGGTACCCCATGTCATTTAAACAAGTAGCTTGACTTAGATTAGAACACTGTGGTGTTTTTCATATTAAGTTTTCAAATCAGTGTTTCCGTGGAGTTTCTCAGAATAGTTTTTTGTCTGACTAACATCACAGTGAGTGGTGAAGGAGAATGAATGTCCCCCCTCTCTTTCCATTCGTTTGTGTTACTCAGAGTAATGTTAGTCATGGTCCTGTAGAACTAATCGGACATTACAAAGTTAAGACCAGTCAGATGTGATTGTGGTTGTTGGCATCCCGTAGTGCTGATTAATCATTTCCCTTGTACAATAGATACGTCAATGTTAAGCAAACTGTCATAGATTCATAGAAATGCTCTTTTTATTCACAAAATACGTATTATTATTATTATTATAAGAACTTTATGACCAGTCAAAAAATAATAATCCTTTTGATCAGCTCTGATGCAATCAGAAAATATTTTTTTTGGACTATCACACTTTTTACAAACAAGATCCAAAATCCATGCTTTGCATTATAGAGCACTTGAAATGTCTGTCCAGGAGTGACGGCTGTCTCTGAAATGTATTTAGAAGTATGTTTGTGATGCATCCGGGCTGTTTTATGTCTTCACTTCTTGTATCCTCTGCTGCAGGCCTCTCTGTTGGGGAAAATATTTCAGGTATTGTTCAATTCAGTGGGGAAAACACAAGAGTTGGGTGTTTCAGATTTGTGTTGGGTCTAAGAGAAAACTTGTACCTTGTCATTTATATATGTGTGAGTATTCTTAGAGGGGACTGATTTTGACTGGGCGAGGGCTGGGCGAATGTCTGCTCAGGGATTGATTGATCTCCTGTAAAAAACACCACTGGGTCAGCATGCTGTTCTGACCACAGGTGCTGTCACACCAGCTAAGCTACATCACTGTGTGGGGAGGTGTGTGAGTGCAGCCCTGTCTCTTAAAAATTACGATTTTGAATCACGATTAATGTTTTTTTTTTACTAAACCTAACCCGGTAGTTTTGTTTCCTGAATTTAACTAAGTAGTTCTGTTGTGTTTTCGTTTTGTTTTAATTAACAACTTTAAAAACGTGTTTAAAACTGCGACCATAATCCGGGAGAAAATACGTTTCCCTCAAAACATATTTTGGTTATGCAGTATAGTTGTATGGGAACGTAATTTTATGGGAGACAGGATTGGTGTGTGTGTGTGTGTGTTATTAAAGGACAAAGCCTGTAGTCCAGATTGTTGGTATTGTGCTGTGGATAACAGATGGGTGTCTTTCATGTTGTCGAGGGACATCTTTTTCCTTTAAAGACTAGAGCAGTTATTCCAGTTCGTTAAATATAATAATCTACAGCCTTTTTCTGCTTTTTTTCTTGCATCTTCTTCTCAGACCAGGCAGCCGGTCTTTGTGCAGCTGTTGCAGGCAGTGTTCAGGGTCTACCATTGTAACTGGTTGGTCCCAGTGCAGAAGGGCTCTGTTGAGAGCTGTATCAAGGTGCTCTCTGATGTCGGTAAGATCAAGATCCTTCTCAACACTCCCATCAATGTCTGTCTCACAAGCACTTACTTTTAAATTCTAAATCAGTCCATCATGTACAGTTTGATTAACAGTTTCTATTTTAACTAGGGCTGTCAATCCATTAGAATATTTAATTGTGATTAATTGCATGATTGTCCATAGTTAATCGCAAATTATCACACATTTTTTATCTGTTAAAAATGTACCTTAAAGGGAGATTTGTCAGGTATTTAATACTCTTATCTACATGGGAGTGGGCAAATATGCTGCTTTATGCAAATGTACGTATATATTTATTTCTGGAAATCAATTAACAACACAAAACAATGACAAATATTGTCCAGAAACCCTCACAGGTACTGCATTTAGCATACAAAATATGCTCAAATCATAACATGGCAACCTCAAGCCCAACAGGCAACAACAGCTGTCAGTGTGTCAGTGTGCTGACTTGACTGACTTGCCCAGAACTGCATGTGATTATCATAAAGTGGGCATGTCTGTAAAGGGGAGACTCGTGGGTACCCATAGAACCCATTTTCATTCACATATCTTGAGGTCAGAGGTCAAGGGACCCCTTTGAAAATGGCCATGCCAGTTTTTCCTTTTCGAAAATTTAGCAGAAGTTTGGAGCGTTATTTAACCTCATTCTCGACAAGCTAGTATGACATAGTTGGTACCAATGTGTTCCTTAGGTTTTCATAGTTTCATTTGATGCACGTATCCTCTGAAATCAGTGACGTTAAAATTAATTTTGTGTTAACGTGTTATTATCGCGTTAACTTTGACAGCCCTAATTTTAAGTTATGCTTCTTTATCACATTTACTATTAAGCAGAGAGTCTTGAGCAAAAGTTACTTTGCTGATTTATCACGTCTGTATGTGTACCTGCCAGCCAAAGGCAGAGCAATAGCCATCCCTGTGGACCTGGACAACCAGGTGAGCAACCTGTTTGTGAAATCCAACAACATTGTCCAGAAGACAGCTATGAGCTGGAGACTTTCTGCTCGCAATGCTGCCCGCAGAGACTCTGTGGTGACCGCCTCACGGGACTACAGGAACATCATCGAGAGGCTGCAGGTACAATATTCGTGAGCTTTTGTGCTTTCTTGTGTACGTGTTAAATCAGTCAAGCAGTAAGGACGTTTCTTTGTCTGGCCTGTAGGACATTGTGTCAGCTCTTGAGGACCGTCTGCGCCCGTTGGTCCAGGCCGAGTTGTCAGTTCTGGTGGACGTGCTGCATCGGCCCGAGCTGCTCTTCCCCGAAAACACAGACTCACGCAAGAAGTGTGAGAGCGGAGGTTTTATATGCAAGTAAGCACTGAAAATATCACCTTCAGCTAAATACGTCTATTATTGACATATGTGAGTGAGTGTATTCATTATAAATGAGACTTATGAGCTAATGTTCTCGTATAGGCTGATCAAACATACCAAGCAGCTGCTGGAGGAAAATGAGGAGAGACTATGCATCAAAGTTCTGCAAACGCTGCGAGAGATGATGACAAAAGACCGTGGTTATGGAGAGAAGGTAGGAGAATCTGCCAAGCACAGACTTGGTGGGGTGATGTACTTCATGTGCACGGTATGACTGTGCTGTATATTGTGCTGTATATAATGCATAAATACAGTCGTAGAAAATATATTGAACGTTTTTTTTCCAAATGGATTTTGACGTGGTGCATACATATGTAGGATTTCTATTCAAAGAAAGACCATTAACTTTGCAGGAACTATAAATAAAAGCAACACAATAGATCAAAGATTGAGTTGCAAAGTCTTCACAGAGAAATAGCAATATGACATATATGCAATATGTTATGGGATTAAATTATGTATCCATGTAGGTGTAGTTGTATATAGTTCTACAGCCTCACTGCATTACACACAGTGAGTACCCTTATTTTGAAGGGATTTGGTTTGTTCCTCCTGTTACAATCACGTCTGCAGTCAGTAAGGCAGGACTGGTCACTTACTCAGCGATGCTTTCAGCCACATTCACCACTGTGTGACACTGCACTAATTCTGCTCACCGTGGCTAATGTCCATTCATAGGGCTGGGCGATATGGCCAAAATCTTCCATCTCAATAGAGAGCTGCAGGGATGACATATTTTTGTAGGCCAACCAGGAAGTTAGCATCGCACGAGTTCCCTTAACAAAAAGCCAATGGGATTTTCCACTGGGTTTTGGATTATTGCAGAAAATAAGCTCTGTGGCAAACAAACGTTTATGATACTTACACGTTTTGTTCAGCAAGTTAATCTCCACAAATGAAAAACACTTTTAGGTTTTTTTGAAGCATAAATGCAATCACCAGAAGTAAAAAGCTAACGTTAGGCTGTAAACGAACTACACCACGGTCGCATGGACGCAAGTATACACAACGAGTCTGTAAAGGCGGACGAGTCGGCGTAATGACGATTAGTAGTCTCATTTAGCCACTTGTTAGCAACCGCCTTTTTAAAGACACATAAAGGCTTCAGAATTCCCGAGTGGGATATTTACTGACGTATTTTATATCGTAGAACAAAATGCTAAAAAAACTCGTTGACTTCCAGACGAGGGAACAAGAAGTGTAAAAATGCGAACTCATTTCTGGGTTTTAGGACTCATTCCTGTAGCACTCATTTCATATCTCGATAACGATATGTATCACAATATGCATGTATAATATCAAGTAAAAAAGTTTCGGTTTGCATGCGTGCAAACAAATATATAGTAATCACATTAAGACAGTAGTTTGATTTAACTACACTGGGTTATTCCCGTGGTCAGAATTCTTATCAATTCAGATTTTCTGAGAAATTTGAGTCATTACGTGCTTGTTATTATCAATGGAGGTGATGTAATCGTGTATCATGATATCTCGTTATATGATTTCCTCATGATACGATTCCATTGAAAGACGATAAATTATCATATTGAATTATCGCCCGGCCCTATCCATTCATAAATGTCCTCTGTGCTGCTGAAGTTGATAAGTATCTCCACAGTCTTAATTCGCGTAACTTACATGTCAGGCTGTATCATTGACCTCTGCTTTAGCTTCTTCCTTCCTGTGTGTTGTTATCTAACCCCTTACACCCTCTGTTCTCTTTCAGCTCAGGGCCTTTGATGATGAGATGGATATGCCTAAGGTTGTCTCTCTTTTTCTTTTACTCGTGCTCTTGTTTCCTTGAGCTGCTGTCTGTTATATCTGTGTAACACTAGTAGTTGTTTTGTAACGGCGTTGTAGCAGCTGCTGTGGCTGTGTGCTGTAGCTAGCGGAGGCTCTAGGCACAGCTGGTAACAGATAGTGGTCAACTGATTCCTGCCATAAACCGGTGTATAGATCAACTGAAAACGGTGAGGAAGAGGTGGAGAGAGAGAGAGATAGGGAGATGAGTGCTGTGGCTCAACAGAGTTGTGTTATTCCAAGTTCCAAGGTGAGTCACTTGCTGTCCGGGCAAACTGCCAGTGCTGCATTTACATGCCCCACTTTCTGCCAATGTAAGCACCACATCAAGTAAAAGTCATATCGGGACATAATACTGTATATTTGAAAATTAATTCCAGTTTGATACTGATGTCACATTTTATTTTATACTTGTACACACAAAGCATGAAAACAGATTACAGATGTGAAAAGACAGCTATAGGTGTATAGTAATTAGAAATGAAAAAAAATACACAAATAAAGGAAAATAAGTGTCATAAAATGAACTAAAATAAACTTTAAAATGATAGCGAGCTCTCAATAAGATATAGTTGGGACATTCCATATACTGTATGTTTTCCCAATATTTCAGAGTAGGGATGGGATGATAGAGGATTTTATCGCGGATTGTGATAAAAAACACTCTCAATAAGTTGATCAGGGTGAATTTCCATTATTCTGATCATTTTGAATATCGTCACATTAGTGACTCGCAAAAGCTGTCTGGCTCGCTATCATGGTAAAGAGGTGGAAAATGTAGCTTGTTTTGAAAAAAATTTAAATTATTGCTTTTTTTTTGCCATTTTTTATCTGTTCAAAATGTACCTTAAAGGGAGATTTGTCAAGTATTTAATACTCTTATCAACTTGGGAGTGGGCAAATATGCTTGCTTTATGCATGTGTATGTATATATTTATTACTGGAAATCAATTACCAACACAAAATAATGTCAAATATTGTCCAGAAACCCTCACAGGTACTGCATTTAGCATAAAACATATGCTCAAATCATAACATGGCAAACTGCAGCCCAACAGGCAACAACAGCTGTCAGTGTGTCAGTGTGCTGACTTGACTATGACTTGCCCCAAACTGCATGTGATTATCATAAAGTGGGCATGTCTGTAAAGGGGAGACTCGTGGTTACCCATAGAACCCATTTACATTCACATATCTTGAGGTCAGAGGTCAAGGCACTCTTTTGAAAATGACCATGACAGTTTTTCCTCACCAAAATTTTGCGTAAGCTCGGAGCATTATATAGCTGCCTTTGCGACAAGCTAACGTGACATGGTTGGTACCAATGGATTTTTTAGGTTTTCTAGTTTCATATGATGCCAGTATCTTCACTCTAGCTTTAATTCTGCTCGTTAAAGAAATTAGTGGCGTTAAAACAAATTGACAGTTTTAATTAAGATACAAAAATGAAATGCAGACTCGCACAATGTTGCTGTTTTTTAAAATGTATTTATCCTTTATTTATGCAGGAGGACCTTATGATTTATAATTACCTTATTTAGGATTGTGTTTTACTCTAAAAAAAGACGTGTCCTATCTGTGATGCAATAAAACATTTGTTTTTTCAACAAAATGTAACGTAAAGTGATTCCAGTACGTTTTTAACCATATTTTGACAATTATCGGGATAATATCATGAATCGCAATTATTTTGGCAGGATAATCGTAGCATAAAATGTTCTAATCGCCCCATGCCTATTGAAGGGAAAACTGTCTGTGTCTGGCTTTACGAAAAGGAAGGTGAAGATAGTAAAGCCATAAAAGCCTTATCACTTCCTTCACTCTCTTTTTTCTTTTTATCACCGTGTTTTATTGTCTCTTGACAATGTTTAGCTTTGTGAAGGGTGTTTCCCCTGCATCTCCTTCAGGCGCCAATAGGGGGCACTGTGACTGTGTGTGTGCCCTGTATGTGTGTGTGTGTGTGTGTGTGTATTAATGAATGTGAGGGGCTGTGGCAGTCATTGAGGCTGTGTCCTAGTTTTCCTTGCCTGAGAGCTGCACGATTCCTGGGCTCCTGCCAACTCTGGGCTGAGGTTACATAAGAACCAGGCTTTTTTTTTCTTTCCTGGAACTCAGCCCCTCCGCTGATGTGTGACCTCCAGCAGTAATTGCCAATAAAAGTGTGGAGGAGCTGTTTACCGACTGTGTGTGTGTGTGTGTGTGTGTGTGTGCGTGTGTGTGTGTGTGTGTGTGTGTGTATAAACGCAAGTTGCAAAGATAGGGGTGGAGGTGGGGGGAGTGTGAGAGAGAGATGATCCCTACACACACCTGTTAAATGTTGTATCTCTGTCTGTCTACACATGAAAAGCAGCTCTAATATAAGAGCAGCAGTTGTGCCAGTCTTCATATTCTCATTTCTCCCTTTTGGCCGCACTAAATCATCGTGACAATTCCTCAACTACTCCCCACTTCCACTCACACACCTTTCTCACATGGATGCAAACACACCCACCCACGCTGTGTAAACTTACTGGCTGTGAGTGTTTGTGTAGGTGCGATATGAAAGTGCGTAGTTGGCTCTTGTCTCCCTTTGAGTAAAGCAGAATAGCATATGATTGAAGAGGGACAGAGTCAATGTGTGAGCTTGTTTAACAGGAAACATCTTATATAGATAGATCACATAAAGCAGGCTTACATAGTAGTGTTCTGCATTATAAGTTATTATCGAGGCATTTATTTGAAATGGAGATAGCACGAGATGTATTTTTGACCTCCCCAGTGTGTGCATACCGCATCGTTGCTAGATGTCAGGGAGGTGATTATCAGCTATATTCGTTGCTCTTTGGCTGTCAGAGTTATGCAAGAGAGGAGTTCATGATACACAGCGTTGGCTCCCCTCTTCACCTGGCCTCATGTGTGTGTGTGTGTGTGTGTGTGGTCTAGTCAAAGCGGTTATGCAAGCCCTCCATGTTGGGAGTAAGTCATGTTTCATCCCTCTCTGCCTCGTCCCTTGGCAAGCCCGTCGATGGGACGGATTTAGAAGAAAAATCTCCTCTCTGACTTTTAGATTTTAAGACTGCATCTGGATCGCTTTTTTTATCCGCTCGACACATTTCCTCCCACACTCACAGCGGTGCTTTGCCCACTCTTGGTCAGGACAGAAATTAATTTTACTGCGCTGGTATAGATGTAGGTCAGTTGCAATGAAAATGACAGAGCACAGTCTTTTTTAATTTGGTCTGCTTTTCTGTCTGCACATAACAAGCAGCCGAGTGGTAAACCCCAGCGTTCATGTCATTCACCGCTGGTTCAAACATGACTCAGTCTCAGCCTGCAAAGACATGTTTATTTACGCACTTTCACACCCAAACATAAAGTAGAATGCACTCTTTGTGCATGTGTGCGTGTGTATGTTTCGCACATATTGTCAAACTGAGAGGTGTGAGACTGATCAGGGGTTTGCCCCGGGGAGTTTCCAGTTTGGTGGAATGCTGTGTAGCCGGGGCGGATGTGGCAGCTGTGAGGGGTTACCCTGTGGTGTCTATGGTCAGACCGGGGACGATTAGCCACACATATCTACTCTGATCAGCATGTTGCTTTGCGGTTTGATGTGGTGACAGCGACGCAGAGTCCACAGACTTAGAATATGTTGCTTATCGAGTGTTTGTGGCCCCCTGACCTGCTGCTGAACTTTGCTCCACTGCGTTGTCTTTAGGCGGGATCAAATCAGTCGTTGAGACATGACTTGGATTTCTTTGTGTCAACGCTTTGTGTTAACTTCAAAGCCGAGTACAAGTCATAAACTTTGAGGTTTGCTCAACAAAAGTACTGGAAATATGGACACAATAGAAATTATGAGAAGGGCTGTCAAAGTTAACGCCACTAATTTCTTTAACGCATTAATGCAACTTGCGATTTTTAGGCTGTAGCAGGCTCAGTTTTAAAGATACAGTGAAGATACTGGCATCATATGAAACTATAAACCTAAGGAATGTATTGGTACCAATGGTCGTACTAGCTTGTTGGGGAGGAGGCTAAATATTGCTCCAAATGTGCGCTTAATTTTTGGCGAGAAAAACTGGCATGGCCATTTTCAAAGGGGTCCCTTGACCTCTGACCTCAAGATATGTGAATGAAAATGGGTTCTATGGGTACCCACGAGTCTCCCCTTTACAGACATGCCCACTTTATGATAATCACATGCAGTTTGGGGCAAGTCATAGTCAAGTCAGCACACTGACACACTGACAGCTGTTGTTGCCTGTTGGGCTTGAGTTTGCCATGTTCTGATTTGAGCATATTGTTTTATGTTAAATGCAGTACCTGTGTTTCTTGACAATATTTGTCATTGTTTTGTGTTGTTAGTTGATTTCCAATAATAAATATATACATACATTTGCATTATCAAGCATATGTGTCCACTCCCATGTTGATAAGAGTATTAAATACTTGACAAATCTCCCTTTAAGGTACATTTTGAACAGATAAAAAATGTGTTATTAATTCGAGATTAATCACGAATAGACACGGACAATCATGCAATTAATCACAATAAAATTAATCTATTGACAGCCCTAATTATGAGTAATAGTAATGAAACATGAAATATATTAAAAAAAGATCCATGGAGAACTTAATAGTGTAGCTTTTATCCAAAGCGTTTATGCGAGTATACTCTGTGTTTTTCTTCTTTCTCACTGTGTCTACTTCTGTCACTTTCACATTCCTTCTCTCTCTTACTACACTTTTGAAGATGCTCTGTGTCGGGCTTGGGGCTATGGAGGCCGATGTTTTTGAGCAGGGGATTCTGCACATATGAATTTGTCAGTATAATTATTGATCCAGGATAAGCGTGCAGCATAATCGAGGTGCAGAGTGTACTGCTGCTTGTACTGTTTAAGGAACCTGTGCAGTATGTGGCATTTGCTGTCTTGTTTGGACACTTAATGTTGTTTTTTGTCACGTATCTGTCGTTCACGGAGTAGCATGGCGTGCGGCTTCCAACTCTCCTAGCAGCGCGTTGTATTTTCCTGGCACCATATTCCTCGTTGTTAACCAGCTAAATATTTAATTTCTATGAAGCATGGTTGTCAGTTGTTGGAGTGAGGGGTATTTTTAGACACCAGTTAAGGGGAGGCTTATGCTTCCTTTCTGTGCAACGGCCTCACCGAACACCCAGTAGCATCATTTTTATTATTTGGTCTAGTGGAAGTCGGCATGCCAGGTTAAGTGGAACGGCTAAATTTAACAGGATTTTTTGTTAAGTTTATCAAAAGACATCAGATATGTGACTTGAGTCTGCTTGACGTGGCTCAAGTACACACCAGAGTCATGATATTATATAGATAAACTCTGGTAACTTACCATATTTGGTGCACACAGAAGCAACGCTCTGAAAAATGATGCATACAGTACTGTGCATCATGCTGTTGACCCTGACTGACGGAGAGGGACTAGTTCAACTGTCAAAGTGTGTTAATCTTAGTGTGTTTGTTATTCTCTCTCTCATCCTCTCCATCTTTCCTCTTTCCCTCTGTGTTTTGGTGACAGATGGCCACTGTAAGCAGCTCTGTTTCACTGGTTTAGTGACCTGGTTCCTCTTGGAGTGATTATGTAATTCTAACCCCATCGCCCCTCGCCAATCCTCTCCTCTCCTCTCGCCCGGCCCTCCTAGTGTCTCCTTTTACATAACAAATTATGTTGAACATTGCCTTTTACCAGTTTCCTTTCCCCCCTTGGTGAATACTGTACACAGAGGGATTGAATTTAGATGTTGTCTAACCTGAGTTCCCATTGTCTGTGCGAACCATTAAGGAAATTAGAAAGCAATTTGATTATTGAGCGTTTCATCTGGCTCAGAACAGGGCCCAACCTCTCACCTGGTGTTTACTCATTCCTGACTTTAAGTGAGTGTTTTTCTTAAATATAAATAGAATAGTTTTGGGAAATAGGATTATTCTCTTTCTTGACTTCCTGGAGTCTTATCATCACTCCAGGAAGTCACTGCGCCCATCCCAAGCCCCCCAGGAGGAGCGCCGGGCTTTGAAGCAAATTTTACATAATGGCCAAACGGTGGTAATACAACTTGTTTATCCGTCACGTGATACCATTGGACCCAAAAAGACTTTTTCCCATCCATAGACTTACATTGGGAAAGAGACGTCCGTAAATCAGCAGGTCATTTTTTTTGAGGTGATTGAACTTCCCAGTATGAACACTTGAATAGCCCTTATTAAATCATTAGGTCCTAAAAGTTGTAAAATGCACTAATATACAAATCCAGAGTTATTTCCCTTCCTACGTTCATGTGAATGGCTGGACCGAGGAATGGAAGGCGCACATTTTTTTTCTTCATGTGCCACTGAGCAACTTTTATAGAAATGAATGGGCCCCCGCCTCCAACGATGGATCCAGTTCTCTTCATACATCCATAGCCTAGCCTTTTTTACCTTTGGGCAGAGCCAGGCTAACGGTTTCCCCCTGTTTCCAGTCTTTTTGCTAAGCTTAGCTAACTGGCTGCTACTGTTGTAGCTGCAGCTCCAGCTTCATATT
This sequence comes from Sebastes fasciatus, assembly GCF_043250625.1. Classification (NCBI taxonomy): domain Eukaryota; kingdom Metazoa; phylum Chordata; class Actinopteri; order Perciformes; family Sebastidae; genus Sebastes; species Sebastes fasciatus. The sequence goes on from NC_133795.1 coordinate 15,985,157, forward strand.
TAACGTACGGACGTGAGATTGGTATTGATCTCATCTAACTCTCGGCAAGAACGCGAATAAATAAATTTCCCAAAATGTCTAACTCACTCTAAGACAGCAACAAATGTCTCATAAGGTGATAAAAACCAGTGATGTCGAGGGAATTTGGAAAATTACCAAAAGATCAAATCACACTGGACATGTCTTTTAACATCATAGTCAACACTGCTCACATCTCCTGTCTCTGCTCTCTAAACCCTTCACAGCCGTTATGCTTCCGCTGGTTTCTAACATAACAGTAATTGCATGGCAAATCACAGCGAGCAGACCTTTGCATGGCCACTAAAAACAGTTGAATAGGTGCACTGTGTGCTTATTAATTGCCAGCATGAGTACTAACCCTGTGTTTGTATCTGTTGGACCACTGCGTTCCTCACACTCCTCACTGCACCCAGCAGCTGGATCAGAACCAGCCTGAGAAGCTGTTGGAGGACCAGAAGAGGGTAGGTACCTGCAACAGCAGGGCTGCTTAACTCAAAACGTCAATACTTGAGAGATTCAGAGTGAGATATCAACCTTTAGACATACAGCAGTCATACATCTTGAATGAAAAATGACCTTTTCTCCTGCTTTTTGTGTTTCTGATCACTCCCCTTCACTGCTTTAAGTAACACCTATAGCCACCCAGTCACAGCTAACTAATGTTTAACTGGAGGAAGAAAGAGAAAACAGTTTTAATAGCGTTCACACCATATCTCCTTCTGCCTCCTTTCTTTAATGGCAATGCATTACTTAACAGAGCCTCAGGTGTTTCCATTTAAGAAGCAAGCTCTAATATTGATATTCCAGAATAACAATATCAATTGGAGTTCATCAATATATAATTATCATCTCCAAGAGAAGAACATTATTTAGCAAGCAGGTATGTTCGATGGCTGTTCAGTTTTTGATTAAATGTCCCTAACAAGTAAGTCCTCATCATATTACTCAGAGACGCCTGTTTCAGGAGGGTAGTATTCACCATACCAAAAAAAATATTTTTTATTACTCATCTACTTTTTCAACAGGTTTACAAAGACGGCATAATTAAAAATTCTATTTCCTGGTTTCATAGTTTAAGTAAATTGCTCATCCTTGCTACAGAACAGTTTAGATGACAGGATACCATAATGATTTGACTCAAGACTCAAGAGCCGTATTCTCCAGTGAGATCAGGGGAATCATCTTCTGACTACGAGTGATCATACCATGCTGTTACACACAATATACAGTTGACGAGCCTCCTGCCAATAAAAGATGAGAATATTGCTCTTCTACACCTCCTACGTAAACTAATCTTGACCCCCAGAGCATAACTATGGAAGCGGAGCTTACATAACAGTGCTGTCGTCTATCGTGGACCACCCACAGTTGACAACGATTTGCACATAATCACGCACGAAAACACCAAAAAAAACCTCTTTCATTTCCTTCACTTCATCCCATGGGAGGTCTGTCAGGTAGCTATGGGCTGCGGTTGCCATAACGACGGCAAAGTCGTGCTGCTGACTGCTCCAACGGTGGATGAGTCACAGTGTGGGAGGGCTGGCCCCAGGTCTGTCTAAGTGAACACCAGGACCTCACATTGTCACAACACAGGGTCACGGCTGCTGCAGATGATAAACGTTAACGGTGTTGGTTGCGTGGGTGGTGAATGACATCAACTTTAGGTTATGTCTGCAAGTTTTTCTTGCAGAGAAACTTCTTTAAATTCAGCATTTAAAATGAAAACTTGATATATGTCGATAACAGAGCATAGTCGTAATCATGTACTGAGCTCAGTGGGTGTGTTTTGTTGTCTTTGAATGCATCTAAAATGCACAATACATCATTGATGATGCTTGCTGTCCCTGTTATACAACATCACCCCTCTCCCTGTTGCTGACATCACATCATTACATCCTTCCTTTTCTTTCCCTCTCGTAGGGCGAGGCGCTGAGACAGATTCTGGTGAACCGTTACTATGGCAACTTTTATCGAAGTGGCGGGCGGAGGGAAAGCCTGACGTCATTTACCAATGGCCCCCTCAGTCCAGTAGGACCCGGCAAAAGCCAATCAGGTGGGACAGCTGTTACTTGTTTTTCGACACTGAACACAGAAGTATGTTGTTAATTCTTTACAGAAGGAAGTGTATTTCAGTTAGTACACACGAGGCCATGAAAACACTGATTTCAACATCTCTAAATTGAGCTGATGTTTCTGTGAAGCATTAATCAATAGTCTATAGTCTAGATAAACCTTTTTCCTTTTGGTTAGCCAAAATGTTTTCTGCCCCTGAAGTCATAGTAAAGCAAGGTTCTCTCAATAATGTTATATAAGGATGGGACTCTATCTGTCTGGCCCAGAGCCGGTTATCAGCTCCAGAGTTGTGCTGTGAGCTGCCCTTTGAGCACGCACAGCACAACACTCTTATCGCTGCCTGATAATGTGGTCATTGTGTTACTGTATCTGCAGTCAAAATACTGAATACCGAATCTCTCTGCTGTGTCTCTCCTTCTGTTTGAGTTATTGCGACTGATATGTAACATTTATGATGTAACATTTTATCTGCATGTAGATTTCGGAGGACATATTGGTGCTTGTTGTCTGCTGCGGCACCAAAGCCAAAAGTGTTTTCACATTTAGTGCAACGGGGGGTGTGACATCATAACGTATGCATGTTGTGCAGTTGTGATGAATGTATTTTTAACTGAACTCAAAGACGCAGAGAAAAATCACCCTGGTTCCTGGTTCACCATCTCTCCCATGTGCACCAAGACGTTGGCAAACTTCCAGACCACAGGAAGTATACCCCTTCCCCCCTGTGTGATCCACTTTTCGCTGTTGCTAGGTGACAGGCCGCTACTTCCCGTGAAAACAGCCTTTGCACCTGTTGCAGAAACAAGAGCCAGGCTGAGAATTCCTTACGCACCCTGAAGCCTCAGGGGCCTCGTGGGAAATGTGCTGGCAAAGTCATGTACAATGAATTACACAACGCCTGTACTGTACACACTGTACAGTTACACTGGTTTGTAGTACAGGGTCAGCATTACAGTAGTTAGACATCTTAGCGGTGACCTGTTTTCAAGCTGCAGACGGTAACTTTGAGCAAATATGATAAAAATGTATTTTTATAAAACTAAACTAAACTAGTTTATTTATTTAATTTGCAAGATCATACCACGCCCGAAGGAAAACAACCAAGCCGAGTCGAGCAGTCTCTGGGCAGCTGTCAATCACTGCTTGCAAATCTCGCAAACTCCGATCAAACGGTCAAACTAGGCAGCGCTGATCAAATGTGAATCAATATTCTGTTACTGTAATGCCTATTTCTCTCCTCAGATGTTTTCAGAAACTTATTTTATTGTACTTTTTAGCTGTAGAATGAGAAAGTTTGTGACCCGGTCGCCAAGTTGAACTCAGTCAAACTAAAACCAAGCACCGCCCACCGGCTGAGCAAACTTTCTACTTAATGGAATCATATCGTTTTCATCCTTTAATTTTAGGTTTCTGTGTGCAATATTACATATCTCAATATCATCAAGCTTTGCAGTTTAATGTATCAAATATTTATTGACTAAATAAACAAAAACAGAATTAAAGACGATTTTAATTACACAATTATATAGTTATTTTTCATAAAATGAAAAAGAAAAAAACGCCCTAAGTTCAAGGGGCAGGCTAAAATGAGAAAACAATTATAAAGTAGGATATGTTATATGATGATATTGAGCCTGAGGATAATATGATGAATACAAAATGTATCAGGCTTCTGTATGGGCAGATATTGTAAAGTAAGATACTAACAACTACTGTATTACAAATGTAAGACCAACTACAATCACCACCTCGCGGTTGTATACCTCCACCAACAAGTCAAGTTTCAGTTTACATCCCTGTCGGTCCAAAATGTCATCACTTCATCATTTTATCCTGTTTGACATTTGTGTGAAATTGTCATAATCAGCATATGAATTCTTGAGTTATGGCCAAAAACATGTTTTGTGAGGTCACAGTGATCTTTGACCACCAAATTCTAATCAGTTCATCGTTGAGTCCAAGTGGACGTTTTGAAGAATTTGAAGAAATTCCCTCCAGCCGTTCCTGAGATATCGCGTTAACGAGAATGGACCGGACGCACATTTTCGAACGACATGGATGTAAACTGCATCTTGACTGGTTGGCGGAGGCATACAACCGCTAAGCTGTCATTCTAGTTTGGCTAATTTCTTTGATAAATAGCTGCAAATTACAATTTTAGGTCCTAACTGCACAGGATTTTACTTATGGAACTGAATTTGATTAGATTTGATGTATAATCTGAATGTTGGAAGCTGATACATGTGATTCTGATCTGGCTGGTCACACTGTCTCTGTCTTGCAGCATTAGGGGGTCCTGGGGGCCTGAGTCGTGGGGAGATGAGCCTGGCTGAGGTGCAGTGTCACCTGGACAAAGAGGGAGCCTCTGACCTGGTCATTGACCTCATCATGAACACCACGAGTGACCGAGTCTTCCAAGAAAGCATCCTCCTGGCGATTGCTTTGCTGGAAGGTGGAAACACCACGATCCAGGTCAGTTAACCCCCTTATCTGGAAAGTGGAAACTGAAGGGGCATCCATGTCTGAATAAATATTATTGTAAATGAATACATATGACACACTTACCTGTTTCACCCATCACTGCTGATCTGCAGTGTTTGAGTTCATGGGCCGTTATCTATGGAAAGGCTCAGCTTATCCCGTAGTGCATCTGTAGATGATCACAGTGAAAAGAACACAATGTCCCATGGATGGTTTTCATTACAGGTGGATCTACAGTATGTGGGTCAGTGGGGCACCATAGCGGCACATATACATTACCAAGGCGGCTTTCCTGCCCCTCATATCTGGTACATGTCATTTGGCTAAAAGGCCAGGCCAGTTGCTTATCACGTCGGTAGTTTGTAGGTTAGTATATTAAAAATGATTCCTGATTTTCTCACTTTGAGCTGATGTGTGCATTCGGCGATGTAAATGTTTCTTTTCCCTATTTGCTTTAACCTGAGCCACTCTAACCCCTCCATCTCTATCCGTCTCTCTTTGTCATGTCTCTCTCTGTCTGTTGCTCTGTCTGTCGATCTCGCCGTCTTTCCATCTGTCTGTCCGTCTGTGTGCTGTTGTGTAAGCAAGGGGCTTGCATAATCAGGTTTAGAGCGAGGAAGCCACTGTGGCGGAGATAATGCTTTGGCTTCCCACGGGCTGCTGCAGAGCTGCGTCACGTGATCAGTCTGCGTTACATAAGGCCTGTGTGAATGAACAATGAGGAATGTCTCAGCCTTCAAAACATTCCAGCCTCTCTCCCGCTCTCCCGCTCCCTTGCGTTCTCCTGCCGGCCCAAAATGGGTCATGCTGGGCCTCCGGAACTGGGGCAGTGGGGAGAGAGGGCGGAGGAACGGGGGAACACAGAGGGGATTGAAGGGAAACTGGATCTCCTCTCACCCCTTGCATTCTTAAGTTTGTTCTGAAAAGGGAGGTTTCTTTTCGGGGGGAACTACTCTGTATGCAGCGCTAGAGATGTGCCACATAGTACAAATATTTGTGTTCTTTGAGCTACTGGATAATTTCCTAAAAAAATCCTAAAAGTAAAACAGAAGTGTGAGGTACTTTTCACTAACGGCGTGCGGCTCGTTAATCATCCTTTTCAGTGTCACCAAGAGAGAAAAACGTCTGCTGTTGCTCTCTTCAAGAAAGCACTCCAAGGATAATCAGAGTTGTTTTTTTGTCGGTGTCTTCATCCGTCATGCTGAGCACCTGTTGGATCTTGGATATCCCGTTCTCATGTAACACAGTTAACTATTTACTCATGGCCTACATAACGCACAGAAATATACCACAAGATTGCATGAAATCACCCTCTTGTTCTGCCGTCATGCAAAGCTAATGCACAGATGTCCTTGGAAGAATTGGATATTTTACAGCCGGCGCATTTTTTGTGCTTTCTAGACTTGTCTGCTCCTCGCCGCTCCTCTTTATGTCTGTCACATGCCAGCTATTAGAGAGTTCCAACAGCTGTAAATTGTGTTGTGACATGGCAACTTGTGACATTTCACTCTTCAGCCATCTGGCGTGTAACCGCGTGGCATGCTGTTCTGTTTCCCTCCAAAAACTCTGCAGGTGCATTTAACCGATTGTGCAAAAGCGAAAACCGACGCAGTAGACGAACTCTCTTTCAGGTGGAGAAATAGCTAAAGAGGAAAGAAGGAAGAGGCAAAGGATTTTGGGGGAGAGCAGAGCTGCATTTGGTTTGCATGTGGTGCTGCCTGACATGAGAGGGAGGGTGAGAGGGAAAGAGAGCGCGAGTATAAATAGCTGTTACATAACATCCCTTTGTTGATGCCAAGTGGCAGAACGGAAGGAGAGAAAGGAAAGCGCTATGACCTTGTTTTTCAGTGTTGTCCGCCCCCACCTCGCCCCACTCCTCTTCGTCTCATTCCACTCAGGGTTTGTCTCCATGGATACAGACAGGCACGCTGTTTACCCAACACTGCAGGGGGGCCCCTGAGATGCTCCTCTCTCTCCTTCATCCTCCTCTCTTACTATCACTCCCTTCTCTCCTTGACCACCGTGTGTTACTTCATCCATAACGTCATCCCTCCATCACGCCACTCTCGTACTCTCGCTGCTTTTCTAGTGATATTAAAACACAGATGCTGTCTTTGATACGGCGGCACAGATTTTGTCGCCGGGCGTGTGAGGACCAGCATCAAAACACTACAGAGGCAACAATGCGGTTAGACATGAAACTTTAGGTTTTCGCTTCTGACTCATTGCAAGAGGCAGCCTCACATGCAATTCTAAAGAAACCATCAAATAAAATGTTTTCTTCACTGCGGTGTTCCAACTTTATGTACAAGGCTTTGTGTTTGTTTCAGTGACTCACTCGATCCACTAAACTCAGCCCAGTTCTTAGAAACAGGCTGTTTAAAAAATGACTCTTCTAGCCTGCTGCTGCAGGTGAAGACTTTCATCGCTTGACACAATAATTAATAACTCCTTCATGATCAATACGTTCACCTTCCAGCCACCATCAATCAAACCAACTCACCTCTACCGCAGCAAAACATAATAGCTCAGCTATGAGATGAAATGCCCCTGCTGACATGGTGCTAGTCCTGCCAACCTTGCTCTGTCAGCTCGACTGCACACTGAGACTGAATCTCTAACCTGGGATATCCCAGATATGAGGACTGCGACATTAATAAAATGCGAGGCGGTGGAAAATGAACGTGATTACATAAGAACGAAGCTGGCAGAGTTTAAGGGAGATGTAATACTGTATGTGTGATATGTGGGTGTGTCCTCTCAGAAATTGGCATGTGCCTATGCCGGAGACAGCTGACCGAGTTTTGTGAGTGTAAAAGTCAGTGGGCGTTATTAGCGTATGCGCTCTCCAGCCTGTGTGTGCTTGTACTGTACAAGTGTGTGTGTTTGTCTGTGCGAGTTATGTAATGGTGAAGGGTGAGGACGGGGGCGTGGGGGCTCCTCTCTCTGTTTGCTCTTGTCCAATCGATGTGTGTTAACATGACCCTGGGCCTCATTCCCCCCCCCCTGTTTTTAGCTGCCTGTTGGAGGACACTGTTATGTAAGCAGAGCAGAGACAGACAGGAATGACCATCACCTCCCTCCTCAGGCATGCTGGGAGCTGTGAGGCTGTGAGTGGGTTGCCAGCGGTGCAGCTAATCCTCGTCTCTGCTCTCTCCACTCTGTCATCAAGTTGTTTATTGCGCGATGGCCTTGCTCGGCAGACCTCCCCCTCCCTTCCCCCTCCTCACGCTGCTATCTCCTCGTCCCTGAGTGTTGGCAGAGTGTGTACGTGCAGGAGGGCTGCTGCTCAGTGGTGGAGGGCCGGGGTGGGGCACAGTAAGGCTCTGGAATCTGCCTCGGAGCACAAGCACACAGTTATGTCATTGTTTCTTTGGAAGAAACTCCGGCTGCAAAACCGTGTTAGCTCCTGCTCTGCGTTCTGTTAATAAGCTGCATGAACTCTCTTGTTTGGCTGCTTAATTGGCCGATTTCAGTTTTGAGTGTAAAGATTTGTCTTTAACATTAAATTTCAATGCATATAAACCCTTTTAGTACAAACACCCTCACAGTGTCCTGGAAGTAGGAGAAGTGAGGCCTGTTTTTGTCCGTTTCGCTTAATATTTTCCTTGTGACTTTCATTTATTTGTTTCCTCCAGTAGCCCAGTTTTGCATCTAACCTGGAAAGACAGATGGTTATGTAACAACTTTGAGAGCCGGCCTAGATACTGTCTGATAACATTCCCGAACTATCTCTTGCTCTCGTTTCCCCTTTCTCTTTTTTTACTCCCTTATTCCATCTTTGGTGTCTGTCTTTAGCCTCTAGCTGTTTTTCTTCCCGCTTCCCACCATCTCTGTGTCTCTATCTGTGTAAGGAGGCCAGGCTTCTCCCTCTCGTGTCATTTTTCACCCCGTTAGTGTGGCGAGGCTGCTTCTGCTGGTCGAAGCCTTTCCATAGGCTGCAGCAGATAACAGCTCTTACATAATCTAAATAACAGCCCTGTGGGTTGGGACACGGTGTTTGCATTGCGCTCGCAGGCTCCAATGTGTTCCAATTTTGCACGACCGCGTTCCCCGGCAATAACTGCAGCGTTTAAACCCTCCCATCGCTGTAAATTCAGACTTGCTTCACTATAGTTACATAATGTTTGGTGAAGACCGTTTTCCTCATATTGAGTGATGATTTATTGGTAGAAATGTGATGTGTGCACAGACAGACAAATCATTTAAAACAAACAGATCTTTAAATTTATGTTCCTTGTTCCACCTTCATGTTCCCTGGTTTTGACCTCCGTCAACTTCAGTTGCACAATACAAACTTGGAGGGGAAAATAAAGTGTTGACTATGAAATGCATGTGGTGTTTTTATTTAGGGGCTGAAACTAATGACTATTTTAATTATCGATTAATCTGTTTTCCATTGTTTTGTCTATTAAATGTCAGAAAATAGTGAAAACTGTTCATTATAGTTTCCCAGACATTCCAAGGTAACATCTTAAAATGACTTGTCTTGTCCAACCAACAGGCTGAAATGGTATAAAATAGAGAAAAGCAACAAATGTGGAACCAGAGTTACTTGTGTTTTTGCTTGATGAACCATTGACAAAATTAATCAATTATAAAAATTGCATTTTGCAGACCACAAGATCCCTAATCCCTTTTTTTCTGTTCTTGTCCCTTGTATACAGCGTTCGTTCTTTTGCCGTCTGACAGACGATAAGAAATCAGAAAAGTTCTTCCGGGTCTTCTACGACCGTATGAAGCAGGCCCAGCTGGAGATCAAAGCCACGGTGACAGTAAATACCAGCGACCTGGGAAACAGGAAGAGAGATGATGAAAGCCAGGACAAAGACGTTCCTGTTCGCAAAAAAGGTCAGAGGTCACGTCTTATGATCTGAAGTATGAATTGATGTCAGGTTGTTGCCAACAGAGGATGCTGAGATGAGCTACAAATTCCTAGATAATTCAAATTTGTTTGCAAATCCAGAGTAGAAAGAGGACTTATGTGGGTTTTCACTGCATCCTTAGTCCCTGTTTGGTGTCTGTCTTTGTTTAGCCAGAGACTCGGCGGTGGTCATGACAGAGGATGTGAGAGAGCAGCTGTTAGAGGCCTCGTCTGCCACCAAGAAGGCCTTTAACTCTTACCGGCGTGAAGCAGACCCTGAGGACCACTTCAACGCGGCCGACGGCCAGCCCAGCACTGGGGACAAGAACCAGGACGAAGGCGAAATGAGTTTTGTAATCGTTATCATGCAGCCCATCCTTCGCTTCCTCCAGCTGCTCTGTGAGAATCACAACCGTGACCTACAGGTGGGACACACTGATCTTCAGACTCTGATAGTTTTACAGATATCCATTAGATTGGATCACACTACAGTACCTTCCTTCCTCTAAACCATGGTTGTGAAATCTTATCCATGCATGACTTTGCAGCTTCGCTGCAGCTTTTAAACACAGGTTTCATGGTTTTATCACCAACTCTAAATCCCTTAAAGTTATTACAAGGACCTTTCAACTTGTTATGAAACAGTCTCAATTTAATACTGGTCCCTCTATATGACCTATATAAGTAAACAAGACCATTAGCGGGAATATTGGCTATTTTTATATAGTTATTCACCTGTTTGGGTCTAATTCACTGCGAAATCAGACAAAACCAATTTACGGCACGCAGGTTCACCAGAAACTCCAGCGGGGCCTTTGGCTTCGCTGCCGCCTTCAACCTGCAGTCGGAGCTCCGGCGGGAGGTGAAGAGCGCCGCCCCCAGAAGTCACCACGCTGCTGGAGGCCCAGGCCGTATTGCTGGGCCCCCTGGAGGGAAGGGAGGCATGGGAGAACCAGAACTAGGACTGAGCGGGGCAGACTCGGACCCTGCTGCATTAATATGAGTTTTTCTTAAAGGGACTCTGGTGCTCAGAAACACTACCGCTTTTGTCCACAGGCACCGCCAAAATCAACACAAAATGAAAGTTCTTCGTAGTAGCTTTAAGCATCATTGTCATTTGTATGAGAGGCCAAGCCTGACTTCTTTAGGCTATGGAGATGGCTTCTCTGGCACATCTTTATTTAAAGACATATGAAAGGAAAACTGTAGACTTCATTTATTGAGTTCTTGTATTCACAGAGCCTCTCACTCTCTTTCACTGAACCTGGAAAGGGCGGCTTTCTCTTACTTAACTTCGTTGTCTTACTGTCAATTCCAGACCTTATTAGGTTTAGAGCATTATGCAAACCAAAGAGTGATGCCTACAGATGTCTTACAGTACTTGATAATTAAAGGCAGGGTTGACGATGTTATCCAGTAAACACTATTTGTTATATTGGTAGAAATGGTCTTTACACCCCGACAGCGATCCATTACTTATGAGCTCTGAAAAAGGACCGGAAAAGAGCCGTCATCTGTAGCTGCTGTAATCCTGTAAAAATGTCTACCAATCACTGCCTCACGGTCCGCTTGGAAAGAATCAATCAGATGCCTCCCTGCGTGTCCTCTACTCTTGGCGTGCACCAGCCTGAACTCAAAGTGTGTCGCCGTCGCACGTTTACTGGAGAATGGAAGCGAAAACTCAGCCAAAAGTAACGCTGCCGCGGTTACTTGTTATGAGGTAGCGTTGTTGAGTTGAGGTCCTCTCTCCACTCTATGTGTGTGAAGTTACGATGCGGCGGTGCTCGTGCATGTGTGTGGGGGGCGTTGCCTTGGAAGGAGCCCCGAGGGGAGGGGGTGGGTTTAGACACCTGAGGCGATGCTACTTTCAAATTATGCTAGCTTTCCAATATCGTTGACCCTATTTTTAAAATAATTGTGCTTTTAATTTCTTAAAATATGATTTCCTTTTGTATTAAACAGTATGTCCTGACTCAAATGGTCATTTGTGGTTCAACTCTTGGGCTCTTGAGCTCTTTTAAAAAAAAAAAAGAAAAAAAAAAAAGGAAGATGAATATCTTATTGACAACGTTAATGTAATGGCAGTAAATATTGAAATAACAATCCTCTCAATGACTTCCATTCAGAATTGGACTTCTCTGAAAGAAGTGGTTCACCTAAAAATTAATTATTCATTAACTGCCGCCCCTGTGTAACTGAGATCTTTACTTAAGTTTTTATGAAGACAGAGCAATTTAGTACGACGGAGTAATAGGGCCACATTGAGGAAAAATAAATAGATCTGAGATTTCGAGAATAAAGTCATAGGTTTACGAGAAAAAAGGTCATACTATTATGAGAATAAAGTTATTATTTTATATGTATACCGTATATATATATTATATTTTGTTATTTTCGCAAATAACAAAATTCTTGCACATCAGCACCACATTATCATAAGTATCAGGACCTTGAAAAAATTGTGCAAGAAACTGCGTTTATTGTGAAGAAAGAACCACACGGACCTGGGGGAAATTGCATCTTTTGTGAAAGAGGAAATTACTTTCTTTTTCTCGTAAAGTTAGGACTTTATTCTCGATATATTACAACTTTTTCCTCATAAAGTTACGACTTTTTTTTCGTAATATTATGACATTATTCTCGAAATCTCTGATTTTTTTCAGTACTCCCTAATACTTCGTCGTAATTTAGCCTCTTTTGTATTTTGCAGAAATAGTACTAGTGTGGGTCTAAAAGTGGGACCTCATTATCTCTTCTCATTTTTCAGCACCCACATTGCTTTGTTTAGAATGTAAAAAGTTGTGTGCCTACTGGAAAGATTTACAGCACACCAGTTTGCAAAGGATAAGATTTGTGGCCAATGACTGCTGGCACAGTGGCATGTATGGGTGCTCTCGCTCTAACTCGCTCTGTCTTTAGTCTTGTTAAAACTTCCACTGAGCTCTGACTGACAGAGGAGTGAGTTGTTCATTTGCAGAATTTTCGTTTGTAGCTAAACTATTAACTGTTTTGTTTTTCTATTAGTTTTGATTGGTTTATTATTGGTTTGCACCCAGTGCAGTCTATGCAGACCTATCACAAACTGTCACACAAACCTCAACTTTTATCTCCTCAGAACTTCCTTCGCTGTCAAAACAACAAGAACAACTACAACCTCGTGTGCGAGACTCTGCAGTTCTTGGACTGTATCTGCGGCAGCACCACAGGAGGTCTCGGCCTACTGGGACTGTACATCAACGAGAAGAACGTTGCCCTCATCAACCAAACTCTGGAGAGTCTCACAGAGTACTGCCAAGGCCCCTGCCATGAAAACCAGGTACATAGAGAGACTACGCCAGAGGGGAGATCTGAGTCTGGACAAGGCACTATCTAGCTTTTTCACAAATATGTATTTTTTTTATTTCCTCCAGAATTGCATTGCCACACATGAGTCCAATGGAATTGATATCATAATCGCCCTGATCCTTAATGACATCAACCCACTTGGGAAAAAGCGGATGGACCTGGTGTTGGAGCTCAAGGTGAGTTGGTTTTAAGTGAAGTGGAGGAAGGAAGGATCTATATCTTTGTTTGAAACAGGGGAATGGTTTAACTCTGGGTTTGGATCTTGGGCCAAAAATGCAGAAAAAAAAGACTGTGCAGTAGTTTCCTTTCACAGCAGGATGGAATATCACTAACACGCTACAAGTATAAGAGGTGGACATTCATTCCTCTGAGCTCAACTAGCTTTTGTGCTCGCCTGCCAAGACAAACAGCTGCAGAGTGCATTTTCCTAGCCCACCAGGATTTCTGTCTGTTTTCCTTGGATGTTGAGCTTAAAGTTCTTATCTTGGATCTCACTTTGCCTGCTTTCTCTCTTTTCTTCACTCTCAGAACAATGCATCCAAGCTGCTGCTCGCCATCATGGAGAGCCGCCACGACAGTGAGAACGCAGAGAGGATCCTGTACAACATGAGGCCTAAAGAGCTGGTGAGGAGATGTGTTTTTTGTTTTTTTCTCAGTTGCTTTTCACATCTCAAAACTGAGCTATTGCCTTGGCTGTTTGGTATCACAGAGCAGGAGTTGTGTGTGTTTCTGTGCAGGTGGAGGTGATAAAGAAGGCCTATCTGCAGGGAGAGGTAGAGTTTGAGGACACAAAGGAGGAGGAGGATAACGGGGAAGAAGAGGAACACGATGCCGCTTCCCCCCGAAACGTTGGACACAACATCTACATTTTAGCTCACCAGGTCTGCTGTTCATCTCTGCAACATGTTTTTTTTTTTTTAAATCACACGCTGAAAGGCATAGCATGACACACAATATTGAAGCTCTCTTCTTGGCTGTGTCCTCCGTACAGTTGGCGCGTCATAATAAGGAGCTGTGCATGATGTTAAAGCCAGGAGGGACCAATGGAGAGGGAGACGAGGCCTTGGAGTTCTACGCCAACCACACTGCTCAGATAGAGGTCATAACACACAACCTTTGTCACGAGTTGAAGCCCTCTTTAGTAGAATTTCACAAAAACTAAATGTATATTTTGTGACCGTTTCTCTGCAAATATACAATGAACGTGGACGTACAGAGGCCAACGGTGACGGTGTATCTCTGTGTTCAGATTGTGCGCCAGGACCGCACCATGGAGGAGATCGTGTTCCCCGTGCCCAACATCTGTGAGTTCCTGACCTCCGAGTCAAAGCTGCGAGTCTACTACACCACGGAGAGAGACGAGCAGGGCAGCAAGATCAACGACTTCTTCCTGCGAGCGGAGGACCTCTTCAACGAGATGAACTGGCAGAAGAAACTCAGAGGTGGGGGGTTTAAGATGCAGCATGTGTGGTGCATTTAGTGGTCAGTTGTGTCAGATGATACTGAACCACCTTTGTACTTGAATTTGTCTGAATAAACTCTTCTTCTGTAGGTAGAAACACAGGATTCGTTGAGAAGTGCAATAACGCTCCAATGCTCCCCCCTGATATATGGGATACACATGAATAAATAAATAATGTTCATATATGTATATCAGATAATAGTGATCAGAAACCCATCACAAAAATCCAGTGTGACATCTTCAGATTTCCCCTTCAGTTTGACCAACAAAACCGAACCCAATAATATTAAATTTAGAACTATGTAAAACTGTTAAAACCAGCAGATCCTCACATTTTAGAAGGTGGAAGCAAATACATTTTTGCTTGATAAATTATTCAAACAATTGGTCCATTATCGAAAGTGTTGCTGATTTAATTATCTGTTTATTGGCTGATCAGTTGTGTTATTGTTTTCAACACTATAATGCTTCAGACAAGAGATACAATTGACAATTATCTTAATAGGAAACTTTATTTATTTTAGTTTATTTCAAGACTCGTCTGATGCTGAACAGATATTGTGCACAACTTCGCTGCCTTTTTTCCCCCAGAAATTGACTTAATGCTACTTATTTTTAAATGTATTTAATTATTTACCAGGGACAGTGCACATTAATCAACATTTCAGGTTCTACCTCAATATAAATGTGCCAGAGTTAACTAAAGAGCTCATTTTCATCTGTAGTCCCTGGGCAGGTTATTACAAATTGGAAATATTGTCAATACAATGCGTCAGCAAGCACTACAGTACATCACAATACAACACAATACGATAGTAGCAGATAAGTAAAAACAATGAGAGTAGGTAACGACAATGCCAGAGATGAGGTTGTATGATTGATTACTCATGATTTCAGGTTTGGTTTGCTTTAAGCCATCTCTCCTTGGTTGCGGCATGGTGGCTCAATGATTTGCTCACTGTTGCCTCTCAGCTCCGAACCTGTCGGCCTTTTTCTGTGCGGAGTTTACATGTTTTGCCCGTGTGTGTGTGTTTCCTGCCACAGTCCAAAGACATGCAGGTTACAGGTAAATCGTGAAACTCCAAATTAACCATAGGTGTGATTGTGTGACTACGTGTCCCAGTGACAGACTGGCGACATGTCCAGGGTGTACCCCGCCTCTTGCCTAATGCATGCTGGGATAGACCTCAAATCCCTGCCAGCCTGAACAGGATAAGCGGGTATGGAAAATGCATGCGTATCCCCAACTCGACAGCAGGGCTAACAATGTCATCCTGTGTGTGCTCGTGTTATGTGTGTGCATGTTTCCACTGTCTAAAAGCAGACAGGGGCTTTCCACATTCTTTGAGCCGTGAAACATTTGTACAGTAACCTTATGAATCACAACTGAGAGCGTGATGGCGCACACTCACACAAACATACACACACACAGAGAGACCCGCACCCACACTCAGTCACATTTCTAATCCACGTACAAGACTGCATGCCCACACAGAGCCATATTTTGTCTCTCACTTAGAAGAGGGGATGGACAGAGAAAAAAGTCCCTGCATCTGTTTCTCTTTTCCACTAACAACAGAGGACAGAGAATAATCTATTAAAATGTTGTTTCATGCTCAATTCTCACAAATCCTTCCTCTCAAATTCTCCCTACAGCTTGTTCACACATTTGGTATGTGATGATCAATTTATTGCTGAACGATTATTCCATTACATTTTTGATCATCCATTTATGGTTTAAGTCCCAAGTACTGGTCCGAGCTTCAAAAATGTGAGGATTTTCTGTGTTTTATATCACCTTTATTGAAAATCATTGGCTTTTGGACTGTTGGTCGAACAAAACAAGCAATCTGATGACCCTGGGATCTCTGAATTTACAAACTATTTTCATAATTCTTCTTTCAGGATGTGTGTCAAAGATCAAAGTGGCATGTTTTAGATTTGTTTTCTTCATTTTGACCTTTTTAAACTTTTTCAGTATAAACATTTCAATACATTAACGATGTTGGTTGTTTAAAGTTATGTCTACGATTTACTGTCATATTTGTCAAAGTACAACACTGTCCTCACATTACTTTATATAACTTTATTTTCTTTATGAAGTTCTTACTCTCAAATTCAACCTACAGCTTGTTCCCACGTGATAATGTGATTAATTTAGTGCTGAAACAATTAGTCAATTAAATTTTTGATCATCTATTTATGGTTTAAGTCATTATTTTTTTCATCATTATTTATCAAAAGTCCCAAATATTGGTCGTAGCTTCTTAAATGTGTGGATTTGCTGCTTTTCTGTGTGTTATGAACTGTTGGTCGGACAAAACAAGCAATTTGATCACCTTGGGATATCGGAATTTGCTAACTATTTTCACAATTTTTCTTTCATTATATAGACAGAATCTTCCTAAATCACATTGTATGTGATGTCAAATTTGAAAAAAAAAATATGTCTAATGTCTCACTGTGTCTCTGTCCTCTTCAGCCCAACCAGTGCTGTACTGGTGCTCCAGAAACATGTCAGTGTGGAGCAACGTGTCCTTCAACCTGGCTGTGCTCATGAACCTGCTGGTCTGCTTCTTCTACCCACTGGAGGGGGTACATGCAGGTCAGTCGCATATCAGAAGACACCCAAGTGTGAGAACAGGCTTTTTAAAACTGAGCCCTGACCCTGCTCACATCCTGAAACTAATATTACTGTTAGATCTCACTTCACGTTTTCAGTAGCTCAATCTAATAATTTGTATGCTTTTTACTGTGAAGTAGATATCGTCTTAGTGTTGGTTCTCTTTCATGCATAAGAAACATTTACTGTTTCTGTCGTGAATTCTCTCATGCATGTTGATGTTGTATTGATGCATCATCTAAGAGGCAATGTATTGCATTGTTCTTGCATTCAGACTTCTCTTGAAACCAGGGTCAAACAAAGGTTATGCGCTCAACAATGTAAAACAGGAAGAACAGGGGCTTGCTGATATGTTTTTCTTTCTGCTATAAACAGACTATTATATTTTACAGCCTGCGTTAACATGGTTCATTGAAAACATGTGAAACGAACAGATAGAGGGGATCTCCTACAACGATGTGCTATATTGAATTTGTAGCATTAATTTCAACAGCAAACAATGAAGCCTCAATATACATGCAGAGATTAAGAAGAAGTGCCATATTATGTAACCCATTTTAGCTTGTAGCCAGTTCTCCATTTGGGATTTTCAACCTTCTCTTTAACATTTGCATCACACCCTGATGTAAGAAGCTATCTGGACAGGCATGTCACATGGTGCAGCCTCCCACAGAGATAGACTCTGAGTCCAGTCCCAGCATCGACCCACTGATCTCCTTTCAAAACAATGTTTTAATCAGCTCACTTCTAATAAGATGACCAGGATTAGGAGCAGGACCTGAGAAGCCCTCTACCTTTGTTTAAGACACACACACACACACACACACACACACACACAACACACACAGACTCACCTCAACTCAACCCATGGTATCAAAGCCTGAGCTCATATTTGACTTTCAGTACTCACAATCAACACAGGAGCGCCCTGTGTCATTTAAAGTCCCATAAACAAAGCTTACATTGGCTCAGGTAGAACAAAGTCCTGCACGACATATCAGGTGATCAAGAAAAGTCATACATCATGTTTTATACTTCAAACAAAGCAAACTATTCAGCTGCCAAATCCTCCTTGTGATATTTGTCTATCCCGTCAGTGGTTTCATCTGAATGTGTTCCAGGCTACTGGGATTCATATAAAGATTAATGTGTTGTGATCAAAATAACAAAGTTTGCAAATTTGAATTGCAATTTATCTTTACATATATAAAAAAATGAACAAAGAATATGAGAATAATTCAAATAAAAGAATATCAAATAATACTAGAGATCAGCTTGCGATGGGATCACACCAGCTGCAACGCCAAAATCAGACCAATGGTGTTAAGTGGGCGGGCTAATGGCCCCTTCCCCACTCACTACCCCCCCTACTTCCGGCGCCCTTGCCATGGATGTATAATGAGAACCGGATACAGAGTTGGAGGCGAGCTCCCATTCATTCCTATGAGAGTTGCTCAGTGGCGCATGAGGCCAAAATGGCTCGACTGCCGAGAGATAAAGTACCCGGATCATCCGGCGATCTTCCGCATCCGTTGGGCCCATAGAGCAGGCGCAGTAGCGTTTCCTTTAACTCTGCCTCCCAGCCCACAGTCTGGGTCTCATTCACATGAACTGAGGAAGGAAAATAACTCTGGATTCTGCTATGAGTGCATTTTACAACTTTTAGGACCTAATGATTTAAATAAGAGCTAATCAAGTGTTCATACTGGAAAGTTGATTTACCTCCTCCAATATAAGTCTATGGGAAAAAGTCTTTTTGGGCCCAATGGTATCACGTGACGGACAAGGAAGTTGTAATTCCACCGTTTGGCCACTACGAAAATTTCAAACTCAAACTCTGCCTTCATTTTGATCTCAATTACACACCTGTAAAGTTTCATGACACTAAATCAGAACAGGGGCATAAAGTTGGGCCCCTTCGCCCCCCTTGCTCGTACTATGCCCATCTTGGAACTAGCCTTCATTTTGATCTCAACTACACATCTATAAAGTTTCGTGACTGCATCTTACACAGTTGTGTCGCTATCGTATTGAAAAAATCTGTCCACAAACAGACAGAAATATAAACACCTGGCAAAGTACTCAAAACTGCCTCTGCCTCTCTCACTACAGTGTCTCCAGCACAATATTTTGCCATGATGACACACACACAGACTCACAAGGTGAAAACAATACCAGTGTCGCTGTCGTGGCTGTTATATTTCGACAACCGATTTCTCCACACATTTCATATAAGTTATTTTACACCCTCGAAAAAATAATAAAGATTTCAAAATGTGCCAGTGAACAAGTACGCATATGTCTTTTTACAGAGTTAGTTTTAACTTTGTGACGAAACCAAAATTCCTTTTTGTTTGTAGTTATTGTAAATCACTGAGTGCTCAGCATGAGTCAGGTCTGACTCCTCTTCACTGGAACTCTTTCTCTGTGCTGGAGTCTCATCACGTGAGACTCCAGCATACCTTTGGCCTGCTTTAACAGGCACTTTTATGGCTTGGGGCCTCGGTCTTCTCTCTCACACACACTCACAGTGCTCTGCTCTCCTCCCTGCTTTGCTTGGGGCTTTAGAATGAGGGTTGTAGGAGCAGGAGATCTAGGTCAGTATGTTCTGCCTGCATGCATGACTGACTGCTTTTTTGACAAATAGCTTTGGTTAGCACCCCACACTCAACCCCGACACATGCTCACACGCTGACGGTGCATTCTCGCCGCCTTCTCAACTGTTGATTTTACAGATGTTTTTGCGCAGAATCCTCCGCCTGCACATAAAAACCCAAAGTGCAAGGTAGCTACAGAGATTGTGAGCGCACGTAAGCGCGCCTGTTTCAGTCTGCCACATCACTTGAGCTGCTCCCTGCTCGCTCCTCATGAATCTTTCAGCCGAGGTATTTTTAGAGATGGCTGTTATGTAAGTGGCACCTGTCATGTGATCTCCGCAGGGATTGGGAGGGAGAGAAATCTAGAGGAAGGGAAGGAGACAGAGGGAGGCAAGGTGGGAGGAGAGGAAGTAGGGGAGGAAAGGAGGGCTGCCTTGCCCGCAGTACTCCCCTTCTGCTTTCTCATTCACTACAGCTCCCTTTCTCTCTGTGTTCATTTGAATCCTTGCAGTTCTGCCCCATTTTCCTTTTTTTGTCGTTCTCTTTTGATCTTTTTCTACCTTTATGTCATCGACACATTCATCTATATTTCCTTTTAGGTCGATCTGTGACCAGTTGCTTACAAATATACACATTTGCACACATGTCAGCCCCGTGTTTTAAGAAAGAAAGGGGGGGTCAGTAACAGAGGCAGCAGGTTGGGTGTGGCCTTGTTTTTAGGCTGATCAAACTTGGTCGAGTGTTTTAGCCTGAGTGATATGTTGCCACATGAAACCCCTGGCTAGGACACTAATCCTGGATTTACCCCGGGATCAAGGGAAGCATCAGGTAGGCTCTCAGGAAAGCTTAAAGCACACAGACACATACACAAAAAAGTATGTCATATACTTTTGGGTGTTATGTAACTGGCTGTCTTTGAGTTCAGTCTATTAATGAAGGCCCGAGGCCTGCCTGAGAGGGAGAACTTAGTAGAAGCCAGTTAAAGATCTGCTGATCCGAACAAGGCCGCGTTTAAGTTGCAAACTGCGCTGTCATCCTCGCAACATGATGCATTAATATGGAAAATTCACTATGTAACAGGGAGTTCAAATACAGCATTTTTTGCACATTTCTTTTATAGCTTGAATGAGCACTAATATGTACATTAATGTTCCGCAGGTATGCTGGATCCCCACCTGTCTGCGCTGCTGTGGATGGGAGTCTTGGCAACATTGGCCATTGTTATCATCATGCCCCAACCGCTGGGCATCCGAGCCCTCGTCATTATCACCATCCTCCGTCTCATCTTCTCTGTTGGCCTGGAGCCCACCCTCTTCCTCCTGGGTGCCTTCAATGTGAGTAGTCTGCAGCGGTGGTATCCAGTCATGCAGTTAGTTTTGGTTTTAATTGCCCAGCTTTTGAGATGACTGTCTCTGAAACTTGCGTTGCCACCACAATACCATGGAATTTTGTAGCTTAATCGTTCCAAAGAAAAAAAAAGTCATTTTTCAAGCGATAATGTCAAATTTTGAAGTGTGAGGATTTGGTGCGTTTCTATTTTGTTATATCATTGTCAACTAAATATTTTTTGGATTGTTGGTGCAAGCAACTTGAAGATGTCACAGTAGGCTCTGAGAAATTGTGATGAGCCTGTTCTTCCTATTTTTTGACATTTCATGGACTCAATAAGTAATTGAGAAAAACAATACATTAATTGACAATGATAAGAATTGTATGTTGCAGCCATACATTTTTGTTTGTGGTGCTCAAAGCATCTAAAGTGTTTTTTTAGAGCTGCAACAATTAATCGATTAGTTGTCAATTAACGAGTGTGGGTTCGAATCCGACCTGTGGCGCTTTGCTGCATGTCATCCTCTCTCTCTTCCCCTTACATAACTGTCTCTCTCACTACCAATAAAAGCATAAAAAAGCCCAAAAAATAATCTTTAAAAAAAAATAAAAAATTAATCGCCAACAATTTTGATAATTGATTAATCAGTTTGAGAAATTTTTCTCTTCGAGAAAATAATCTGCAGATTAATCAACAATGAAAATGATTGTTAGTTGCAGCCCTAGTGTTTTTCCAGAAACAATGTACCTGGATGCTCCAAAACCTAAGTTATGGACAGTTTTTATTGGAACAATTTCCTACAGAGGAGCTAGTCCCTATGAAAACTGCTGACAGTGAGTGAGCACCTCTGAATAGATTTATTTACCTCCATTGTATTTGGGTAGAGTAAAATAATAGAATATCTAAAAATCTGGACAAATGAAGTCAAAACTATCTGCATGGCCACTACAGGCAAGTAACATGTTTTTCCTTTGTTTTGGGGAAACCCTTTTAAACGTTTCTTGCCCCTCTGTGTGTGAGAGTGTGTGTTCGTGTGGTTTGTTGGTCATTTTCCCCAGAGAAATGCAAAAAACATATCATTTCTATTTTCCCATGCACACGCACCGCTCTATGTACTTTCACATACTGTGAAACCCCCACCGCACTAGTTCCAGTTCTGATTTCAAGTCTCACTCTCACTCGTGCCCACTTGGCAGGCCGGTGCCCCGTCTGCCTGTGGTGTCGCCCCCTGGCCCTACAGTTGTCCTTGGCAGCGCCTGGCTGCGCTATGGGGGTGTGAAGTGCGTCACTGGACCCTAGAGAGTGTGACACCACCACCCCTGCACCTGCTACAGACTTCCTAGATGTGCTCTTAAACACATACACACACACACACAAAATAAAGTCTTGCACACAACTCTATCATCTCTCCCCTCAGTCGCTACGTTTACATGTACACAAGAAACCGGGTTATTGAGAGAGATCAGGTTAATGCAGGAGATCAGAGTACACGTTTCCATGGACTGCCGTAACCTGGTTACTCTAAAGTCTAGTTTACATGCAGCTGGTCAGTAGTCAAATGTCTCCCTGATTATGTTTTTGACATTTTTTAACCAAGTGTTGTAATTTTTCTTCGCAGTGTCAGTTTAAGTCTTAGTCAGACTTCATTATTAGAAGGATGCACTGCTGATGACCTTTCTTTTCGTCCCTCCCCGCTGCTGTCACGGTGATACTCTCCCTTCCCCAAGTCTTTATCATGCACATGTACTCTTGCAAAAAACCCGGTTAAGCGTATACGTGACCAAGAAGTCAGGTTTCTCCGGCATTTATCTACAAAAGCCGTGATAACCGGGTTACTGTTAATCCCCTTTTTCCCTCGTGTCTCATTTACATGACGTTTTAAGAAATCAACAGAAAGCCAACAATAACCAGGTTACTTATGTGCATGTAAACACACTCAACGTGTCCTCATTTAGCTTCATTTAGGGCCACACCCGTCATGTTACGACGTTTTCCGTGTCTGCCCCAGAGCCCTCAGCCAAGGCCATGTTGACTTTTCAATATTGAAATGATTAATGGTTGATGATCCTTTATTGTAATTACTATTATGTAAGTGAAGTTGACTTTTATTTATCTTCCAGGTGTGCAATAAAATCATCTTCCTAATAAGTTTCGTGGGGAACCGAGGGACCTTCACGAGGGGCTACAAAGCCATGGTGCTGGACTTTGAGTTCCTCTACCACCTCCTTTACCTCATCATCTGCTCTCTGGGGGTGTTTGTCCATGTCTTTTTCTACAGTTTGCTGGTAAGAGAAACACACACACTCTGTGAATACACACGTACTAAGAATGCATGTTTTTACACACATACACAAACCAACTCAGAAGGGGTGAAGAGCAGCAGGTTTTGAGTAAAACCATATTACTTCTCTTTCTGAATGTAGCCTTAGCGTTCCATCATGGTGCATTCAAGGACATAGCCCACTTGCAAACAAGAATTTTCCCTATTTGGTGCTGTAATGGTGTTTCTGTTGTTATTTTTTTCTTGTTGTTGGGTTGTTAAGTGCCTCAGGTCTACTTTATAATGTGTCCAACTGAATATGCCAGTGTTTGGAAATGTTTTCCATTCACACAGGCCCAAACAGCTCCTCTGCAGATGCAGCACAACATATTTCCATATTTCTTGAATAACATGATGCAAAAAACTTGTGCAATTCATGTCACAGAGGAAACTGAAGTTGAACTCAAGAGAAAAAAGTATAAAAGCCACAAGATGCAACTAAATCTAATCCAACACACTTGTTTCTTGCCACCTGTGCATTCTTGTGTAACCTCACGTTCTCCTTGTAACAAATACTGGTCTCACTGTATGTAGAAGATGGCAGTATGTGACCTCAATTAATGCACTACATGTTTACTATTTCTGATTTTGCCTTCTGAGAGACTTGACAGTGAATCTATTGCCACATGTTTAGCCTTTTGTTTCATAATGTGTGCTTTGCCTGTGTAGCTGTTCGACCTGGTGTACAGAGAAGAGACCTTGCTGAATGTAATCAAGAGTGTGACTCGTAATGGCCGCTCCATCGTGCTCACCGCTGTGCTGGCTCTCATCCTGGTCTACCTGTTCTCCATCGTTGGCTACATTTTCTTCAAAGACGACTTCATCCTGGAGGTGGATCGCATCCCCAACACGACTCTGAGTGAGGACAGACTCCTGTCATTTATAATCTTTACAAACAGCCTTAAAGATTACAGATTATAGTTCTTTTTATTTTGAAAAGACAAGATAAAAGTATTCACTGTCCCTTCCTGCTTTCTAGAAAATGGAGCCAGTCTGGCCAGTGAGTTTCTGTCTGCAGGAATGTGTCAAGGAGGGACTGATGAGAACTGCACCACAGAAGCCCCACAGGAAGGTAATGTATACTGCAACACTGGGTTTTCTATGTGTTTAGCTTGAGAAATGTGACTTAATCTAAATATTTCCATCATTAAAATCTATAAATAACATCTGAATGTTCTATGTTCTTGTTTGAATTTCTTGTCATGAATCAAAATCTAAGTGGTAACAACAAGCTCTGTTTATAATGTGGGTCATTTTAGTTTTAAGGTTTTAAAAAAGCTTTGGATCAAAGTTTCTAGACTAGTTGATTGTTTATTTGAAAAGGGGAATGGGTTCATGTATATGTTGTTTATGGTTTGGGTGGTTGTGAACGCAGTAATCGTACTCTGGTACAGACCAAAACAACTGGTCCAAGACCGCTTGCGAGAGATGGTCTCGGACCGTTTCCAAGCGAACCAAAGCGCAGACGGCCTGTGCGGGCATTTGTTGAGATGGACACAGGTAAACGACAGGTTAACATGTGTGGGAGAGGACTGACCTGAACTTCTGTTTGCTTGACATTTGGGCCTAAGAGAACATAAAGAATATGTTAAATATAGTCCAAAAAATTGTGGCATTTATAAAGTCTTTGATAAGAGAAGTAAACTGGAGGAGAAGGGATTCGTGCGTACAGTAGATCAGTGCCGAGTCAAAGTGAAAAAAGTTTGACATTAATATATCAAAGTCTGCGATTCCCTGCATAGAAGTGGCTCTAGAGATGAAAAGGATCAGTTTCGCTCCTTCGTACACGCCCCTCAGCAACTTAATTTTTTTTATTTTCTTTAATTTGTGCACTGACTAAATAGAAAACGAACCAAAAGTATCAATTTGACTCAGAATTGGACTAGCTTAACGGACGATGACTTGCGCCCTGAGAGAAGTGGAGAACTGGCAATCATTTATTGTAGAGCCTACTTGAAATAATCATGTGTTCCGCAGTTACGCACTAATTCACACTTTCATTCATGTGACTCCATCAACTGCCATCTGACCTTAACAATTCCCATGTGACCTCACCGGCCCTCATGTGACATCAACATGTGACTCAATTAATTCAGTAGAAACTGAACAGCATCAGTTTCATTCCCTCAGCCATCAGCCCAGATATAAAAACTATAAAATGATTTGGCCAATAATAAACACAGTTATGAGGATCATGATCTGTTCTCTCCTGTCCACTGGGTCAGAGATCATTCTAAAGTGACCTACAAACTTTATCAAATTTGATCAATCTTTCAGATATGTTTGTTTTTCTGTCTACCTCAAGTTCACCTAACGCTGTTGTCACATTCCATCTAAACAAAAACACGTTTTGCTTTGACTCACCGCCTTCACGCCGTGAACCGAAACATGTAAACAAGGTCCCAACAGATATCAAGTTCTGTAACTAAACCAAGGATATCTAAATAGCAGCTGATACCTTATTTACACTGTGACTAAAAGGCTATCAAATCCTACTCTATCATACATTACTTATAGATATTTATAATCAGAGAAAATATTTCCTAACAAGTTAATACTCTGCTTGGATTGTTTCTTATCATAACGCCGAATTCACACTAGGCAGCGGCGAAGTGCGGCTCGCCTACATTTTTCTGAGGCCGGGAGGTGTGTTCCTGTGTTTCAGGCGGGAAGAAATTCTTTGTAACATAGGTCAACATGAAACAGGAGTCACAGGATCTTTTTACTGATTGGCTGCGGGTCGTCCCTGGCCGCACTTCACCGCTAAAAGTTTAACTTTTGCTGGCCACAGAAACAGCAGCTCGCTGAGCTCGGAAGTAGCAGCCGCCGCAGCTTTTCATAGACATTGCATGACATCTCACCGCAGGACGCACTTCGCCACTGCTCTGGTGTGAATTCAGCATAAAGCATTTGAGTAAATAGTGTGTATGGGCATTATAAAGCACAATATAATCACCATGTACTCAATGCATCATGAATGTGGCTTGAGATGATTATGATGTTTTAATGGAACATCAAATTAGTGTGTCTTATATGCAATCCATTTAATCCTCATAATATCTGAATAAAAGTGACACAAAAAGTGTTACAACCATACTACCTCAATCTCTTCCTATATGATGATACAGAACAATTATTCTACACCTTATGATGAAAATAAATTGCAGTATATTGTATCGTATCTCACTTTTTCTTTTCCTTAAACAATATGATCAGTTTCTGAAGTGGTACTTTATATAGTATGTCAGGGTATAAATTGTATTTTACATGTAAAAGGTCCCTGCATTATCTCTTTGGGTCACATGAGTTAGTTTAATACTTGTTATGAGCCACAGTTTGATGCTTTTGATGTTACATAAACTAAAAAATATAGGTCCTAGTGGTCCTGATTATTGGGTTATACCATTTTATAAAGCATTACAGTGTAAATGACGTTCTCTGGTGCCGCAGTATTGTTTACGATGGTCTGTAAACAATTACACCCCTGCTAAAGATAAATAAATTGTACTTTTTACAGCCTCTAAATGAGCAGATTAAAGCTTTTCTTTCTACTTCCTCAGATTTAAGGAATGACAGTGAGGAGGACAGCAACATGGAGCGGACGTGCGACTCTCTACTTATGTGTATCGTCACTGTGCTGAGTCACGGCTTGAGGAGTGGAGGGGGTGTAGGGGATGTTCTCCGCAAGCCTTCCAAAGAGGTACATGCAACTCTGATTAGGCCCCCCTCCCAATACTGTGTGTGTGTGTGTATGGGCTGAGAGGGTGTAACACCCGCAGCTGCAACGAGGGTCATGTGAGCTGGCTGCAAGCCCATCGTGTGCTGAACTTGTTTTTAAACAAACAATGGAGGTTTCACAATGTTTCCTTACAGCTGCACTGCCTCCGCCTTGTGTGAGAATTAAAACCTCAAGATAGATTTCCAACGAATTCAGGCTCAACCGCTAATGATGTCAAAAGAGGATGTGATCTGCCTCACGTATGCACAACACAATCCAACTAGGCCAAAAAGTCTTCGACATGTATATAGTCATATAATCACATGGGTGGCAAAGTGGCTCAGAACATTGTGGCTTCAAAACAAGCTTGTCCTAAATATGCGTTGTGTGTAACTGCATAGGCTGGTGACCATTACTATAAAGAGGATTAACTAAAAATGGAACATGAGTGCGTGAAACCTACAGCACAGTATGGAGGCGTTGAAGTCCATTGTAGCTCTATGATGTAAAATGAACATTTCTCCTTGTAGGGCCTTTTTAAACTGTGTCCTATCTAGACAGACAGAAACAGGCTGCATCAGGTTGACCGGCTTTCTGCCGTCTCTGTTACTGTAGCATCTGGCAGGTTTCACCTGTGGTCTTGTGTTTCCATTAACATCCATGATGACGAAGGTTAACCTCATTTTAAACTCATAACATCATCCCCAACATATGTTGACCTGCCCTTTGGGTCATACACTTAAATGGGACAATCGTTCTACATTAGTCCCCCACGATAAAGTGCAACTTCATCTTAAATTTACTGTCAATCGCACTCTGTTGTCCAAATAAAGTTAATAATAACCAGGGCTGTCAAAGTTAACACGATAATAAAGC
The DNA here is from genome assembly GCF_043250625.1 of Sebastes fasciatus. Taxonomy (NCBI): domain Eukaryota; kingdom Metazoa; phylum Chordata; class Actinopteri; order Perciformes; family Sebastidae; genus Sebastes; species Sebastes fasciatus. Next base: position 16,012,870 of record NC_133795.1, read on the forward strand.
ATTAAAGCAAATTCGTTTTAGCGCCACTAATTTCTTTAACGCATTAGCGCAACTTGCGATTTTTAGGTTTTAGCAGACTCAATTTTAAAAGATACTGGTATCATAACTAGAAATAACTACAATAATTACTAGAAACTAGAAATCCTAAGAAATCCATTGTTCTTGTTATCATTTTAACCATGTTATACTATCTTGTCGCGAAAGAGGTTAAATAACGCTCCAAACTTATGCTAAATTTTGACGAGGAAAAACTGCCATGACCATTATTAAAGAGGTCCTTTGACCTCTGACCTCAAGATATGTGAATGAAAATGGGTTCTATGGGTACCCACGAGTCTTCCCTTTACAGACATGCCCACTTTATGATAATCACATGCAGTTTGGGGCAAGTCATAGTCAAGTCAGCACACTGACACACTGACAGCTGTTGTTGCCTGTTGGGCTGCAGTTTGCCATGTTATGATTGGAGCATATTTTTTATGCTAAATGTAGTACCTGTGAGGGTTTCTGGACAATATTTGTCATCGTTTTGTGTTGTTAATTGATTTCCAATAATAAATGCTGTATATATACTGTATATATATATTGCATAAAGCAAGCATATTAGCCCACTCCCATGTTGATAAGAGTATTAAATACTTGACAAATCTCCCATAAGGAACATTTTGAACAGATAAAAAAATGTGCGATTAATTGCGATTAAATATTTTAATCGATTGACAGCCCTAATAATTACTATGATCTGTTATTTTCTAGTCGCTACCTCTGAGCGCTTCCTGTACAGAAGTAACTGTTGTTTCCTGTTCCTTTCCCAGGAGCCCCTGTTTGCAGCCAGAGTGATATACGACCTGCTGTTCTTCTTCATGGTCATCATCATTGTCCTCAACCTCATCTTTGGTGTCATCATCGACACCTTCGCTGACCTGAGGAGTGAAAAACAGAAGAAAGAAGAAGTCCTGAAGACGACCTGCTTCATCTGCGGTGAGACTAAAGTTGACGACATCGCACGTTACCTTAGACAATGGTCTGAAATTAGCTCCCCCCCCCGTTAAAAAAAATAAATAAAAAAATAAAAATCGTCAGGCCGTTTACCAGGGAAACAAGAATCGGTTCCCCAAACCAGTTCCTAGTTGTCCAATTACTATGCATCTCACGCCTCCGTGACTATCGATTGCTCATGTCGATGCTTTCCGACAGTTATGCATGCACAATGACGTAACGTCATACGCACGCTGAATCATGTTTCAGTTTGTTTGGGACCGGAGCCTCTGCAGAGAGAGAAAGAAAAAACGCTCCACAGCGTAATAAACCTGAGGGGACGCATCCTATTTTTACACTGATAGTGCTACATCGTGAACAACAAATCTGTGTTGAAATCGACAGGACGAGAGCTAGTTGTGCTGTGGGCAGCACAGTCCTGCTTGGCAAAATAACATAGCTAACTGAGGTTCCATTGAGTTCCATTGTGATGCATTCAAGCTCTATTCAGTAAAATGAGTATTGGGCAAAAGTAAATTATATCATTATCATGATGTGTTCGAATGTAATCTTGTGAAACAAATTCTGAGTGGTAGACAAAAAAATACTTGCCTGCCACAGTGGCAAGCAGCGAAATAAAGTTAATATCAGACCCTGCCTCACACATACATATATTTACTGGTTATGTGTCACGTCTAGCTTTTATATGTGGCACAGCTCTCTCTCTCTCTTTCTGCCAAGCATTCAGCAGTCTGTGCTGAAATATTTTCCTGATGATATTGTTATGGGAATCAGACGTCTAACTTTCCAGCACCCGGATGACTTCTCTAATCATTAGGGCATCCTGCTAGCCTGCTGTGTTGTTGGAAAGGCTCTGTCTGTTTCAAAGACTGTGCGTCATTAGTACTCTTCCACAATCATGTCACCTAGTGAAATTCCCAAATTCCCCTCTCAGAGCGTCTGATTTCTTGTGGTTTCTGGTCTGTTAAGGTGCATGTAGATTGTTTCAGTCCCCCATCCTCTCCTCCTCCTCCCCCCTTTTTCACTTAGCTGTCGTTCCAAAGAAGGCTGAGTCATGAGAGCTTCCTGCCACTGCTCTGCTCGCCTCCATAATTCATGTCTGTCTCACACGCAGACGTTTTCTCCCACCCACTCACACAAACTTAATTTTTCACACCATATGTTTTTCGCATTTTCATTTATTACCCATACTCTGACCCTCCGCGTAGCTGCATCTGCATTTCCTTATATGCACATTATATGTGCGAGTGCCTAAAAACAGTACACGCTGCTGAGTGTGTGTGACCATGTGCGGTACATGTGTGTAATCCCAGCAGGACATGCCGTATGTGAGCATGTGTGTGCGTGCGTATGTTGGGTCAGGGAGTCAGGACAAGTGGTAAGCATATGGAAGGAGAACAGTATTATGTCACCCAGCCAGCCATCAGCTCCTCTGACTCACTCATGTTAAAGAAGGCCAGGCCACAGGGGGAGCTGCCGTCTCTATGGTTTCCACAAGAACCACAAGGGAACAGGAGATGCAGAGATTAGGAGCCGACCTCGGCAGGCTTAAGTGGCTCTCCATCCTCCAGCTCGGTTTTATAAGCCATCGATCTTCCTCTCAATCTTGCATTGTTTTTTTTTAGGCCTTTCTGGTCTTTAGCCAATGATTGATTTACGTCGTGAACTTCCTGTGCAGGTTTTTATGTTCAAGGAATCAACCTCACAACCTCACTCTCCATCTTGTACAGAAAAAGGAAAAGAGGAGCTTGTTAACAGGTTGATTTTATTCTGTCATGTCATTACAAATTAATAACTAATGTTAAGGATTGCTGAACATCCTGCATTTAACATTAATGAGAATTGCTCCCAACACCAGTTGGTTCAGTTTTTATTCTTTTGGTGTCCTATAACAGGGGTCTAAATATAACGACAGCCCCCCGAGGTTTTATCCCTAGCTGTACTCTATCCCTCGTTTACACCACTATCATTACTGCACAGCTGGAAGCTCCCTTTATAGTTTATATACAGTACAGTCATGTGTTTTAAGCACTTTTTAAGGACAAAACAACCAGTGAGTTTTACTTCTGGTTAAAGGAGACAACGAATCAATGTTGTAAAAGAGAGAAAGTTTTTAGTAAAGGCAGAAACGCAGAGAACCAAGACTGAAATTTGCACTTGTGTTGCAAGACTCTGGAGTTGTCGCAATCCACATGACGAGGTGACTGATTTCGTTGGAACTGAAACATGATATGTGTGAATCAAATTGATTGTAGTCAGTTTTACACAACTAGACTTTAACCCCCTGAGACCAGCAATCCTGACCAACTTTACTGTCTTTCAGAGACTGTAGCAGATGTAGAGCTTGAGTGAAGTATTTATATCATATGAAACTAGAAAACCTAAGGAATCTATCAGTAACAAACATGTCATATAGCATTTCGGGAAAGAGATTAAATAACACTCCACATTTAAGCTAAATTTTAGTGAGGAAAAACTGGCATGGCCATTTTCAAAGGGGTCCCTTGACCTCTGACCTCAAGATATGTGAATGAAAATGGGTTCTATGGGTACCCACAAGTCTCCCCTTTACAGACATGCCCACAAACTAAAGACCTAGGGCATTCAGAGGATGGATGGCTTTCCTAGGTAGATTGACAATAAGGGGGTTTGTGAGCAGTCATCGCAACAGAAGTGCTCGTCATCCAATCACCGAAAAATGCAATTCTTGCAGAAATCTCCAACTGTCAAAAGTTTTTGGTTTTCTGTGGTGTTTCTCAAGGTCTTGGTGTCTTAATGTGGTATTTTGGAGGGATTATTGATAATTTTTATCAATTCTCAAGTGGTTAAAAAAAGGTTAGATTCAGCACTAAAACTGTAACAAATGGTATCAACCCAAAAATTGCAGCAACAACTTATAATAACTACTAATAATAAACAACTAATAATAAAGCATGGGAATGACCATTATATACTTCATCATAATGTTCTAAGCCCTTATACTCTTACTTTTTTTTCCAATTAATTCATTAATTAATGTTTATTACAGATTTATGACAAGAACAACTTGACACACAGTGCTGAGCTGCATCTCAAATTAATCTTCAGGTACCCAGCTTTCAGATGATGTACACCACTTCTATGTGACATCTACTGTTGACCTGCTATCTGCCCCTAAAGACCCCCTGTACCTCCCTAAAAAAAGACAAAAACTGGTATATTGTGGGTCTCAGAGGGTTAATAATATTGTACTATTCTTTCCATTTATTTTTCCATGGAATTGCATTTTCGTGTTCAGAGCAATCTCTGCTCTTTAGGTTCTGAACTATAGCAGATATTTAGCATATCATTTGCTTGTCAAATCCAACTAAAGAAATCTCCAAAACAAATACGTCCCTGGTGTTCTCTTGTCTGCAATGCACTGCAAAACAAATAATGTGCCGTTTCATCTCATGAGCTCCCCTTATCTGACAGCCTGTCATGGGTGATGCTTCATTTTCCGGAGCTTTAGCCTATAATTTAGAGCGGATGTACTTGTTTTTTTAATGAACCCTGATTTATAGTTGCATTGAAACTTCTGTATTCTGCTATTTATTACCAATACTGTCTCTTCTGCTTGTTTATTTCCTTACTCCATTTTGTTGCAATGTTTTTTATGTTCTTAAAGAGTCATTATTGTATATGTTATGCACAATCTTAAATGTTTATAGCATTATATTTTTGATACATTTATTAACCCAGTATTGAGCGATACTGAGTGTCATTTTTCCAGCTGATATTAAAGGGATAATTTATATGTAATATGTTCTCCTGTCTCTCTTGCAAACAGAAACTGGCAGAATAGAGGCTAGCTTCTGTTTTTTCCTTAAACATGATGTAACTTTGTACCATAAATAATGTGTGTTATTGCCCCTCTACAGGCCTGGAGCGAGACAAGTTTGACAACAAGACGGTGACCTTTGAGGAACACTTCAAAGAGGAGCACAACATGTGGCACTACCTGTTCTTTATTGTGCTGGTAAAAGTTAAAGACTCCACCGAATACACCGGCCCTGAGAGCTACGTGGCCGAGATGATCAAGGTAAAGCACAGACACACCCATAAAACACACATCCTCATCCCAGCACAGGCCTACTTTACTTCTTAAAATGGGTTACAATCAGCCCTTAGACCATGCTGTTAGAGTTATAGTCTGGTGCAGCGATCTGGAATGAAATAGGGCGTCACGTTTTTGGTACAGTAACTCTTATCAGTGAGATTTCATCAGGTTTTGCTACTGAGACAGACTTGTAAACATGTACAGGCCCGTCTCACACACCTGAGTACAGTAATGTGTTCCTCTTTCCTAATCTCAACTGACAGACATGCCGGTCATGCACATTTAATGACACACGCAGACTGGTGCAGAAAAACAGGAAGACCGAACAAACTGGTCCACGAGTTGCAGTCTAATCCTGGAACTGATCAAAGCATGATAAGGAATCATTGGTCAATTCACTCACAATATGTGCTCAGTCTGTGGTCATGCAAGCATGTTCCTTCGAAAAACAGACCGCAGACCGGTGGCATTTGGAGTTCCGATTTAAGCAGTTGATTGCCAAACGGTAGCACTTTCCCTTTTAAAAAATTACCAATATTTTCTTAGCAGAATATAGCTTTATTAACTCCTAGTAAATGTAGAAAAGTCAGCGGCTGACTGACTTTGCTCGGTCGAACCACAGGAGCACAACCTGGACTGGTTCCCGCGGATGCGCGCCATGTCACTGGTGAGCAGCGATGCAGAGGGGGAGCAAAATGAGATCAGGAACCTGCAGGAGAAGCTGGAGTCGACCATGAGGCTCGTTGCCAACCTGTCTGGACAGCTGACGGAGCTCAAGGAGCAGGTATGACAGTAAATCATACACACCCATGATTTATATTTCTTTCAACTCCATTTGAACCGAACAGCTTTTCCTGAGGCTGTTATTATCAGCCAGTGGGAAGTTATTGACAACCTAGCACTGTAATCACTCAAGGCCACCCACATTTAAATGAACAATAACATGAGAAAAGTTATTGGGGATTGGATTGGACTGCAAATTTCCCACCCGGGACTAATAAAGGAATATCTTATCTTATTACAGTTGTGCAATCACCATAATGGAATTGTTAATAGTTTAGTCGTGAGTTTAGTTTATTAGTTTCTTTTTGCTGTTATTTCTCTTCGTTGAATGGGTTTGTTCATGCACAAGTTAAAAAATGCACCGTACTTTGTCACATTATACAATTAAAGCTGTCCTTTGAAAAGGTTAATAAAAGTGAAATTAAATATTTAATTGTTAGGGAACGCACTATTGACTCTGTGTCTTAAAGAAATAGTTTGACACTTTGGGAAATACACTTTTGTCTGTTCAGTAAACAGGAAGCCAGTTAGCTTAGCTTAGCATAAAGACTGGAAACGGGTGGAAACAGCTAGCGTGGCTCTGACCAAAGGGAACAAAACACGCCTACCAGCACCCCTAAAACTCATAAATTAACCCCCGTAAAACCACAACTTGTCATTTTTTACACTTCAGTATTTGTGAATTTAAAATCCTGCATTGTTTTCATCCCTGTTCGCTAGCTTGCAGTCTTCTTTAAACTACTCTTTTTGTTTCCCTGTGCAGATGACCGAGCAGAGGAAGCAGAAGCAACGAATTGGTCTCCTTGGTCATCCCCCTCACATGAACATCAACCCCCAGCAGCCTGCCTGAGTGCCCTTGGGGGCCAATTTCACAAGTGCCTGAGCACTCCTGTCAGTGCACCACATGCTAGACAGGAGAATGCCAAATCATGTGCGTCTCCATTATGTATTTAGGTCGATGTCTGACTGTATACTTCACCAGAAACTCCTACAATAAGTGTTTCTACAACATGCGTGCTTCTGAGTGTCTGTGTGAAGTGAAGGCTATCGGAGTATGTTACTCGCGGTCTGCAGCGTGGTTGTGGATGTGCGGGTGGAGTGTGCACCAAGTGCCTCGGGACCTGAGAAGCGAGTCCTGTAGGTTCAGGAGATGAAAACTCTGACTTCAGCTTTACTACCCAGAATGCCTTCTGCGTTGTACCACACTGACAGCATGCCAAAGTTCAGCCATTGTTCCTGAGGGGGGTATTCCTCTCAAGTGGCCTAGTATTGAGGTTTTAATCCTCAGTGTTGCACCAGCAAACTCAGGTCACATGTGGATTTGAAGGTTTGTATGAACACATTTAGCTTTTTTGTTCTGACAGCAATAGGAAAACTTAATGATATGCAATGTTTAAATAAGAATTAACTATTTTTGGGAACTGGTAATTTTATATTTGAAATATGGAAAAACCTGTAAACAAGAGGTCACCAGACTTCTACAATGTCTCTTAATGCTGTTATAAAACCTATACAGCTTTATAACAGCATTATAAATGCATGCAACTGTGATTAGGCCCCTAATCACAGTTGCATGCAACCCTTATTCATTATCACTCTCACATTTTTTGCAATCTCAAATGAAGGTTGTACTTGTTCCAGGACACTTTAGATTAAAAGAAGATGTTTGAAGGGACATTGAAATTTGTTAAGAGAAATAATACAACTATTATTCTGGATAACAAACCATATGGACCTACTGTGGAGAAGGAGGAAATCATGTGACTGCTTCCCTCTGAAGCTGGTTCCATGTTGTGCTTAATCATAGTGGCAATATGGAGTCACATTGGAAGCATAATGTAGAACCAGAACTTGTAGGGTTTTGGGAGAAACTTTAGTTAAATTAGCACTGAATTATGTAATCTTCCTTTCATTCATTTAGTCCGAAAGCACTGATATTTTCTGTAGCACACAAACGATTGTTACGTCACTTTGTAAAAGACCCACTAGAGAATGAATGAGTGTTTGAGCGTATGTGAGGGATAAACAGAAGATGAATAATGGAAGTGATTTGGAGTGCTGCTTGACCAAACTGAACTTTTCTACTAACAGATGGTTTGTGTCTGAATTGTACATTCCATTCTTGGAGTCTATTTAAATAAACAAGTGTGTAAAATAATCTGTCGGCGAGTGTTAAGCGGTATCTGCGTCAGTATGGAAGTGGAGGCAAAGACCAGAACATATGCGAGACTAAAGGTAATTATGAGGATGTTGGCGTTTTATTATCTGTCTGGCTGCTTATTAGTTGATAACTTGAGTGGTGCCTGATGAATGAAGAGCCTCTCAGTCAGAGAAGTACATTTGGGAATTGCCGACAGATGAACTCTGTTATTTGTTGTCTTCTACAAATGAGGAAGTGCCCTTATCTTCTAACCACGTTGCGTGAGGAAATATGTTAGCATGTTGAGTACATACAGGGGTTGCACATTTTTAACTTTAATTTGACCTTTTTGGATTTTATCACCACACAGATGGAGCATATATGGTATTTTTAAATCGCCTTTTTTATTTTCTAAAGACTGGCTCTATATTATAAATATAGTTTATAACAAACTTTGCACCTAAAGAGAATTTTATTACCTAAAATGTTTTTGTTAAATGGCCTATAGTATGGCAATACTACAGTGAGTGCAGGACTTTTACTTGTAACAACATAGTAAAAGAGTAAAAAGAATTGGCATCAAAATATACTTAAAGGTACTATAAGTAACATTTGACATGTATTAATCACTTTATATTGCCAATGTGTAAATGGATTGTAACCAGACTTAAAAACTTAAAAGACCTTCCTCGACTTTCTCTATTGCCTATTACTGGACGGATTTCTCTGTGAAGGACTTTGTTAGCTGATAAAATAATTTGCAAACTACAAGCTAGTTAGTATCATGGAACCAGTAGTCCAAATAAAATATAGGAACATTACAGAACATTATGTAAGGGATAATGCCCAACGAGGGGTCCATTAAGAGGAATTAATGGACGATGTGGAGAGATGTCAGGATGCTGACTGCAGTTCACTTAACCGGCCACAGGTGTCATTAATAACAAGGATCTTCTGAAAGTTACATACAGTACCTTTAAAGTATAAAAATTAAAAGTACTCATTATACAGAATTTCCCTTTTTTGGCATAAAATATATTATATTATTGAATTATAATTAGTGATGCAGGTGCTCATCACTTTTGTGTTTCAGCTGGTAAATCTGTGGCTAACTTTGAGTACTTTATATACTGCTTAACCTTTATTTTTTTAGATTTTTTATTAATAATCTAAATATGCAAAGTAACTAGTTACTAAGGTTGTCAAATAAATGTAATGGAGTCAAAAGTACAATGTTTGCTTTCAAAATGGAGTGGAGTAAAAGTATAAATTAATATAAAATGTAAATACTCAAGTAAAGCACAAATACCTCAGAATTGTAGTTAAGTAAAGTACTTGAGTAAATGTACTTTGTTATATTCCACTACTGTTATCAGCAAACATCTTTGCATTATGAAAAACTTTTTGTCAAACAGAATAAACACCTTTTTTTTGGTTTATGCTGAAAACAATTAAGGGCAAAAGGTGTTTTCCGCAATATTCTGTTAAAAGATCTACAAGTGAACTTAAACAAAAGTGCCATTATCAGGAGTTTTAAAATCAAATTCAGTCTTTAATTGTGTTACATTTGCCCAGACTGTCTTCAAGGGGCTTTCCATTTTTTTTTTATTTAAATACAGCTGCATCACTGTGACCGTTGTTATGGTCATTTGGTAATTACTGAGTCCTGCCCACCCCCAATTTCTATTTAATTCACTACACTCAAGGAATTTTTTAACAGACCTTTGGTTGTACTTGTTGAATTAAGTCCCTCACTTACGATACAACTTTGTCAGTTTACACTGAAATTCATTTTGCATCCTCAGGCGGTTACGTTCAAGAAATTTACATACAGGTAACAACTTGTTGCTGCGAAAGAAACTATGTTTCTGAAACTGAAAAATCTGTTTATGAAAATGTTATGTCATGAATCAATCATGAGTCAAAGTCTCGAGGCTGATGTCTCTGAGGTTGTGAAAACAACTGTGACAGCTGCTACTTTCTTTACTTAAATGTCAGATAAGATAGATGGATCAAGATGAACAAGCTCCTATTAGCGAGGGGAGAAAACTACAAAATCAGCCTTCAAATACAACATTGATCTCTAGTGAATTTTGTGTGAGTTGTCGGAATGATCTAAATAGTACGTCAAACGGAATTGTGATTAAAAACACATATCCAAAATGCTGCCAAGCTCTCCTATGTGTCAGGGAAGTTTGTGTAGCCTCCTGAGTCTCATCTGGCTTGCCAGACTGGATTTTGTGTTCCTATCTTACAATAAAGGGTCCCAAAAATACCATAAACATGACTTCATATGATTCAGAAGTTACTGCAGGGACTTTGCTAAATGTGATTTCCAGGCAAGAGCTTTTCTCCAATCTCATCATAGTTCTTACTGTGATAGATGTTTACAGCTTCACAAAACGTCAGTCATTCTAGCTTCAATCCACATTGACGTTAACTAGCAGGGGAACAAAATTATGGATTTTAATGGGACTGTTAAAAAAACTTCCTGTTTCTATGAGACATCTACAAACTGTTGGGCGTATTAGAGTGAGTGTCCTTAATTATAGGTCATTACGCTGTAATAGACCTGTAATTGAGACTGGAACTGTCCGTGTCTATTGAACTTGTTAAGAGATAATCAAACCCTACTGTATTCTTAGATCAAAATATTGTTGTAGAGAATACAAGTATGTGTTACTCAGTGGTGGGTTTAACCCCCTGAGACCTGCGATCTGGACCGACTTTACTGTCTTTCAGAAGCTCCAGTAGGTTCAGTTTTAGGGTATACAGTGAAGTTACAGATATCATATGAAACTAGAAAACCTGAGAAATCCATTGTTACCAACCTTGTCGGTAAGGAGAAGAAATCTCCAAATGTCAAAAGTTTTTGATCCCAAATCACATCATGGCTTTCTCTATGGTTTTCCTCAAGGTCTTGGTGTCTTAATGTGTTTTCTTGGAGGGATTATTGATCATTTTTATCAATTCTCGAGTGGTAAATAAAAAGGTTAAATTTAGCAACAAATCTGTGTGACAAATACTATCAACCCCAAAATTGTTGCAACTTATGAGACATAATAGAGCATGGGAATGACCATCTTATATACTTCTATCATAATGTTCTAACCCCTTATACACTTTTTACAATTCATTTTTAAATAAATAAATAATTAATTAATGTTTATTTCTGATTTATGACTAAAACAACTTGACCCACAGTGCTGAGCTGCATCTCAAATTAATCTTCAGGTTCCCAGCTTTCAGTTGATGTACACCACTTCTATGTGACATCTACTGTTGACCTGCTATCTGCCCCTAAAGACTCCCTGTACCCCCCTAAAAAAGACAAAAGAGCTCTATTGTGGGTCTCAGAGGGTAAAAGGCCTTCATGCATTTATTTTTGAAATTTAGACATATATATATTTGAACATGTACTTTGTGGTTATTAGAGATATTTTCCAGTAAAGGGAAACAATCATGATCATTTCAATGCAAATGTCCCCTCTTGATACACCTTTTCATTTGCAAAACAAACCCAAAATGACTTGATGAGAATCAGCATTGAAAAACAGGCTGACGGCCTGCTAGTACTGGAGTGACCTGAGCTTTACTGTCGCCTGCAGCAGACAGGTGCAGCTGCCGTGTGCTGGATGAGCTGGATGTGCCCCGCTCACTCAGCAGGCTCCCAGTGCCATGAGGAGATCAACGTGACAGCCTGCACCGCCTCATGACAACAAACCCACTCCACACACTCCACACACTCAGCCACGCACCGGTGCACGTGGTGACCGCACTGTTTATAGACCACCTGCCTGCTGCAGACCTGGGTCGACAGAATACACTGCTGAATGTTGACTATTGTGATAAAAATATTAGGCTATTCATAGTATTATGTGAATAACTTGAAAGGAACATAAATAGGTGATTTGTCCTACATAATTAATGATATTTTGTGTATATAAAAACAAACCTAGATGCATCATAAAACAGTTAAATGTGGCTTCATTGCTCTTGATTTTTTAGCAGAGTTGTATAATAATAATAATAATAATAATCTACAGGATATATTAATAGTATAGTATGCTATAGTAAATAGGCTATTTGTCCTACATAATTAATTATATTTTGTGTATAAATATATATAAATCAAACCTAGATGTATCATAAAACAATTAGATGTAGCACTGTTGTATAATAATTATAATAATCCTGCAGGATATATTAATAGTTTAGTATTCTATAGTAAATAGGCTATTTGTCCTATAAATAATTAATGACATTTTGTGTATATAAAAACAAACCTAGATGCATCATAAAACAGTTAAATATGGCTTCATTGCTCTTGATTTTGTAGCACTGTTGTATAATAATAATAATAATAATCCTGCAGGATATATTAATAGTATGGTATGCTATAGTAAATAGGCTATTTGTCCTACATAATTAATGACATTTTGTGTATAAAAACAAACCTAGATCCTCATAAACCAGTTAAATGTAGCACTGTTGTATGATAATAATAATAATCCTGCAGGCTATATTAATAGTATGGTATGCTATAGTAAATAGGCTATTTGTCTTACATAATTAATGACATTTTGTGTATATAAAAACAAACCTAGATGCATCATAAAACAGTTAAATGTTGCACTGTTGGATAATAATAATAATAATCCTGCAGGCTATATTAATAGTATAGTATGCTATAGTAAATAGGCTATTTGACTTGAAAGGAACATAAATAGGCTATTTGTCCTATACATAATTAATGACATTTTGTGTATATAAAAACAAACCTAGATGCATCATAAAACAGTTAAATGTGGCTTCATTGCTCTTGATTTTGTATAATAATAATAATCCTGCAGGATATATTCATAGTATAGTATGCTATAGTATTTTAACAGTGTTATTATTGTATATATTTTCATTGGCAGTAGGCACAGTATACACCCTCTACCTCTCGTGCCTCCAGGCCTGTTGACCTGCTCTCTGGTCCTGTGCCAGCCAGCACGTTCCCATCGCCGTGCCGTGGCGCGCGCAGCCTTGTTTCAATACAACTTCAGCATGGTGGTACACGAGACGTGGCCACGCGCCGCCCCTCCGCTCTGACGCGCGCCTCCAAACCGCCCACTGAGGCTCCTTTCTCGGCAGAAAGTGGGCCGTCCCTCCTGCGAGGATACAGCGCCGTGAAACACGTGAGGAGCCTCATGTGACAGAGAGGTAGGTCAGGCGGAGCGGAGAGTCAGAGGGTTTATTTAACTCGTCGCTCTGTCCTCCCACACTTTCTCAAACGCGCCACCAAACACGGTCGCCTTGCTTTTCTGCAGCGTGGACTTGATCACTTGAAAACCATCTTTTACATCAGTGCGACTTAATGAGAAAATAATAGAAATCTTCACCACTATTTTGAAGCATTTTATTTAGTGCAACTTTTTTTTTTCTCCATCTCCATATTTATTTGTGTGACTGCATACCTCTGACTTTGCTGCGTAATTGGAGTAAAAAAGAAGAATGGAGCGAATCCCCAGCGCGCAACCTCCACCTCATCTGTCCAAACACCAGGCTGATCTCTCGGACGTGCAAGGGTAAGCTTAGAAAAATGTCTTTCTGTTCAACGCTACATACAGAGCTGTGATGAGACACAAACACATTTTAAGTAGTTTAAAAAAATGTTAATTGGCTATTTCTATATTCTATACAAGTAGCCTAATAATTAGGTTAGGAATCCAATGTCTTTGTTTTTAGGAATCCCAAGTACAAATATAAATTACTGCAGCCAACAAAAGGTTATATAACATTCTTACATTTGCTGCTAGAAAAAAATACATTACTACAGTGGATCAGTGATAAGAAACCCTCTGTTCAAGGCTGGAGAAAAGTGATATTTGAGATGGTCCCTTTGGAAATATCTCACAAATATTCTACATGCCAAAAGTAGATCAGTTCCACAATATTTGGCATTACCTATCTGAATTATATTGGACATGATCTCTCTTCCATTATCTCACAAGGAAGTCTCTTGAACATGAATTCATATATCCTGTGACTTCCCTGCACTATGGACTATTTCCTATGACCTCCTATATGAATTATTTTTTTTAATCTCAGCTGTACCAGTGTTTGTTGTTGTTGTTTTTTTTATTGTGTTAGTGGAAAATGTCTTTCATGTCCTCAAACGCACTTGATTTATTATTATTAATTCTATATCTTATAATAATACTCAACCAAAAAACATCTGCTCACACCTGACTGTTGTCTCTTTTTGCTTTTCAGGATGGATTTCCCCATGTATGTTTATAAACCCAGGCGAGGAATGAAGAGAGGAGGAGAGGAGAGCAAGGTCCGTTACTATTCTGCTTATCGCCAACTTGTTCTGTTATAATAACCTGTTTTAATTAAAGGGTGTGAACTACAAGGAGGAATTAAGCTGCCTGTAGTGCCATAAATGTTAGACCTAATTTCTGATGACAGAACTCCTGGAGTCCTCCCTATCTGATCCTAAAGAGCTATAATAATAGCTGGTTTTAACCAACAATGTTTATTCTTCTTGCAGGAAACCTACAAGCTGCCTCACAGACTCATTGAGAAGAAAAGGCGCGATCGGATAAACGAGTGCATCGCTCAGTTGAAAGATTTATTACCAGAGCACCTGAAACTCACGGTGAGTTCATGCTGTGGCTTGGAGAGGGATGATGTATGTATGTATGGGGAGTCACACTGTGTTGAGAGTGGCATGCACCATCGAGTGGCTGTTCAGTGGTATTACATCCTCTAGTCTGTTGCTGTGTGCGTCAGCAGTCGGTGAATGAGAGCTCACACTCAAGAGGATTTGTCTTCTGTCATTGTTTAAACTGGGGATTTAAAAAATCAATCCAGTACACAACAGTAATTTATAAAATATATATGCTCCCATAACATGTTGAATAGTTCTTATTTGCCTTTATGGTAGCTGCCATAGTGTGTTGATGATGGGACAGCCAGGATCATGTGTGCATGAGCAGTAAAGCGTAGTCTCTCTCTCTCTCTCTGTGTTATATAAGAGGTGCTGATGTGCTGACTGTGTGTGTTTCCTACAGACTCTGGGCCATCTGGAGAAGGCTGTGGTTTTAGAGCTGACGCTCAAGCACGTGAAAGCCCTCACCTCTCTTCTGGAGCAGCAGCAACAGAAGATCCTCGCTCTGCAGAACGGCATGCAAATTGGTAAGCTGCGGATCACTCACACACATACACAAATATGCACGTGAGCAGCCAGGATGGTTTTGTCGGGACAGAATGCAAATAGAATGCACAATGGGGCAGGGTTTTTGCAGAACTGCAGGCAAATAAGTGACTTCAAATAGAATTCAAATTCAAACAGCTGCATTTTCTTGACTGTGTGGTTTCTTTGTTGTCTTTTACAGAGCAGCCCACTGTCAGCCAGGAGAAGTCGGAGGAGATGTTCCGCTCTGGCTTCCACATGTGTGCCAAGGAGATGCTCCAGTATCTCGGCAATCACGAGACCGACGAAGACTTCACACCGTCCCATGTCATCAATCACCTCCACAAGGTAGCCGCAGAGGTGCTGCAAAGTCCGGTCAGACCCCGCACTCCTCTCAGCCCTCCACCTGAGGAGATCCCCTCCTACCACCACCAGCACCAACCTCACAAGGAGATGCCCGCCAGCATAGCGCCAAAACCCAGCGAGGGCTACAGGAGGAACTGTGTGCCCGTCATCCAGAGGGCGTACGCTCCGACGAGCAGCGAGCAGAGCGGCAGCGACACGGATACAGACAGCGGCTATGGGGGAGAGCTGGAGAAGGCTGAATCTGGGGCGCAACAGGGACGTCCAGGTTACTACGGTCAGGAGAGCCACCTGAAGCGAGCGCTCGACGAGAGACAAAGCTCCGGCATCAAGCAGGAGGATGAGGAGCGGCGACACAAGCGACCCCGGGTGGAGTCGTCGGAGGATGAGCTGCTCTCAGGCGGAGAATCATCATCATCATCAGCATCATCGTCCTCTAGCGGTTACAGCAGTTACATGAGCGTATCCCCCAACCATCCAACTGCTCCACATCCCCTCTGCATGCCTTTCTACCTCATTCCACCCTCCGCTGCAGCCTACCTGCCGATGCTGGAGAAGTGCTGGTACCCCGGAGCCGTGCCCATGCTCTACCCTGGCATGGGAGGCTCTGCACCCGCCATGTCCAACGAAAGACCTCAGCTAGTGATGTCTCCCAGAGGAGGCTCTCCAGCCCCGACCATATCTCAATCTCAGACCCCCATGGACTCCCCTGCCCTCCTCCAGGCACTAAAGCAGGTACCACCCATCAACCAGGAAACCAAAGACTGAGAGATGACAGATGTTCTAGTACCCAAGAGACAGTTAGTAGGAATGAAAACATGACTGAGCCTTTCCATAATCCATCCTCATTCCCGTCCTCTGCTCCTCAGCCTGGAGGCCCAAACAGCAAACTAGAGGACTTGTAGAAATGTTCAAGAGGAGATGGAGGAGGAAAGAGAGCGACGTCCGTCCACGCTCGGAGGACGCAAAGCTCTGGTTGAATGTTAAATGCTCAGTGGTATTACTCAGTGCAAATGTATCATATAAAACTGGACCTGCCCTGCACACACACACACACACACACGTGGTTGAATGTAAAGAAAGTTTTAGATGCTGCTGTTAAAGTACGATGACACTGATGCATCTCACTTGTAGCCGTTGCAATAGAGACACGCCATCTTTGTACTTTAGAAAAAGTGTTGCACCAAATGTTAGCAGTAATTTTTCACCCAAAGTTTGTTGCCTACGTCCTTTAGGTCAGCGTTATCATCACTGAGAATGCCCTTAGACATTATGATGACTGGCTCCATAAGATACAAGGGTTTCCTCATGTGTGTACAGACGGGAGTAAGGGTACACCCGATGCATGGATGAAGGAACGGGCCGCCACACGACCACAATGAATGAGAAGTCTTGTTTTTCATTGACAAAACAGACAGTTCAGATGGATTTTTCTGTAATTATTGTTCATAGACTTCTTGTACATTTCTATTTTTTATACCGTGCGGACAATTGTATACGTTGTGCACTCAGAAACTGTGTACATACTGTAGCACTGTGCTGGACCTGGTCTGCATACTCAACATCTGTTTCTGCTCAAGTCAAACCTGGTGTTTGTTCTTGCCGTTGCCTTTTACTTGTGAAAAGCTGATAAATCTCAGATGTTTATTCTCTGTACTACGTATGAATACTGGAGTCACAGGAGCGAGGAGGAGAGAAGTTGAATGTAAACGTTTTACCAGAAAACTAGTTTTCTATAGAAAGAGGTACTTGAGATTTTATATTTTGGGACCTACATGAAAGATGTTTGATGTACATATTTTGTCTATAAATGTTGGTATACATTATATAAGTGTATTAATAAAGTATTTTTTTTCCCGTGGAAAATCGCTTTGACTCTATGTATGTGAAAGAGGAGGAGTGTGTGTGTGTGTGAACACAATCTGTTCTTTTACAGCGCCACAACATTCATGTCACCAGCGGGAACACTTATGTAATGGCAGATCTGTAGCTCGGCTCTCCTGCTGGTTAACCGTCTGTGCCCACTAATACAACAACAAGTAAATACACGTGAGTGTAAACAGTTTCAGTTAATCTCCTGAGGCAATAATCAGGATCCATCTGCTTCTCGTCAGCAGCCTTGACAGGGAGACATTTTCTCTGTTTTTTACTGGCTGTATGACTCGATATGAAATGCTGTTATCCCAGAGTTGCAACATCTGACTCTATATTTACACTCCCAGGAGTATAAGCGAATAAATCGCAACCAATACTACTCTATCACCACAACATTTGTCGTATTGTGCAATCACATTTTTTAGCTATGTGACTGCTCTTACAGTCAACAAGGCTTATCTCATGCTGCAGATTTCTAAACAGGCCGAGCGTATCCAATCTCTATGCTCAGCATCACAAGCTCTTCAACCACATATTATTGTTTCCACTATCATTCCTGAGCAGAGGGAGTGTTGTTTCATTCCATATCTAGTTTGTTTGTACAAACTGAAGTCAAGCCTGCACCCTAAATGTCATTTAGCTCCTTCTAAACTGATTCTCGTCAAGTTAATTTCCAGTCGTTTGTTTCAGTAGTTCCTTTTTTTATTGCTGTCATGACATATAATCTGCAAGCTGATGTAGTGAACACAGTTTTTCAGACAGTTTAACAATTTTCCATAGTTTAATAATAACACTCATCTCAGTAGCTGGGTCGTGGAGGCCTAGTGGTTAAGGCGCATACCATATAACCACAACATCTCCCGTTTGACCTTTGTTTCACGTCATTGCTCGCTCTTCCTCCCTCGTTGTTTCCTGTCTGTTTCTATTTCTGTCGTTCTGTCCAATTAAGGGAATGCCACCAAAAAAAATAATATATCTTTCAGTTTGCCAACTTCCGTAGTTTATTGTTTTAGTCATGTAGTTCAGACATATTTGACATATTTGATTCTAAATCATTCAGGAATGTTAATCAAGCAGTGGTCATGAGCGAGCATTGAGGCTGTTGTAGCTCTCTCCCAGAGTTTCTTTTACATTTTGACTTTATGTTTAAAAAGAGGCCCAGAGATCAGTTACACCAGGTGTTGCTAAAGATGTACCAACATCTGGATAAGAACTGCTCTTTCCTTTTTAATTCCCTCTCCTTGAAAGGCTTTGCATGTAGTTAGATCATTGAACATTTATTGCCACCTGCTGGCCATTTAAAATGCCAACATCATGTTAACATGGAGCTGATTATTTGTCCCCAGAAGATACAATCAGTGATCATTTCATTATATTATTTTCTGCCCAGTCACCTTGGAATATCTGCCACACTGGAGATGCTTGAATTAACTCTTTGTTTGTTTGTTTTAATACAAATGAACTTGCATTCAACACAGTATTGATTGCTGTTGCATTCATAACATAATCATAAAACATACATTTAATCCACTCAGCCAAACTAAGACGTAATTAAAATTTGCGACTGAAATATATGGTATGTGTTTAAAGGTACAGTGTGTAGTATTTGGTAGCATCTAGTGGTGTGGTTGCAGATTTCAACCGTCTGAGTTCCCCTCCGCTCACTCCTCCCTTTCCAAGACTACAGTAACGTGAGCCGCCGAGTGTAAAACCTTGGAAACGCCGTTCGCCTCTCTCAGAGGTCATCTTTACCATAATAACACTACTTTAGGAGTAACGGAAGTAAGGCGGTGGTTGGCGGTAACGCGGTTTTGCGCTCTGCAGCTCACATTACCGCAGTTTCACAAGCATGTCAAAGAACTACAGTGGCCTTCAGGTAATGTAAAAACGTGAAAGGCTCTCGCTGGAGCCAATGTTTGGTTTGTCCGTTCTGGGCTACTGTAGAAAAATGGCGGAGCAACATGGTGGAACACAGCGATTATGTGTTTCAGGTGATTATACACAAATGAAAACATAGTTATGAATATTATATTCCATTTCTGCTAATAGATCCCCGAAATGCTACACACTGGTCCTTTAAAGCCCCTGTGAATGATTTGAAAATGTCTCCCTTCTGCCACTCACCATGATTGTCTCAAGTTTCTACAAACAAAATCTGATGCCATCACAATTATTTGAATGATACTAAATGTAATGTGTTGTTCATTAGGCTTAAGCCCATTCAATAATAAATTGATAACAATGTTATTGCAACCAAAACCTCTTCAGCACTTCCTACTGTTTGCTTTCCATCTTTTTAACAGGCTTCTCAATACCACTGGTATTTATGTTCCCCTGTGCACTCTCTTTTATATTTGCCCATGCTTTGCCTTTGAGAGCAGAGGAAGAACTGATGCCTGTGGACGCTGGGATGAGAGGACAGATTTGGATTACGACAGGCAGTGGCTCCAGCCACAATGTTCGGTCGCAAGCTAAAGACCACCAAGGTAGGAAGGGGACCCCGGAGTGAAGGAAAGACCCGGGTAGGAGTCCTGTGTTTGGCCTCAAATGCCGTCTGGGGAAGGAAGGACCTGGAGATGTGTGATCCATGGCCTGGGTTGGCCTGAGATCTGCAGTCTTTCATGCTGTGAGGGGGGCTGAGGGAAAAGGAAAGGCTCCGTGGGACCAGAGTTGCCCCGTTGGCACCAAGACTCAAACCCAAACGTCGCGCTTTCCTCTGAGGTTCAGTGTGTACCACCAAAGGCTGTTCACGTGCCAGACTGCGACGGGACTTGCTAACACAGGAGGTAGTCTGAACATCTGGTCTCCCCTCGGCTTCCCTCTTAGGAGATGTTGATGTCAGCTGCCTCTTTTTCTCTCCAGCAGATCGGTTCTCCTTGCCTGAGTGGCGGAAAGTGGAGACTGCGTAGGACTTGTGACCTGATGGTTTATGTGTCGTTTCAACCTCTCCTGACAACGACTGGTCCGGAGGGAACTGGATGTCGAGAGGCGGGTTAGAAATAACAGTTTGTCTGTGAAGTGGAGGCCTGGATCGCCTTATGGGGGCTCCTTCCACCAGCAGGTTCACTCCCACATACTGAGGAACTTCAACTGCAGCCTGGAAGGGTGATAGAAGAAGACATAAATAAATGTATTTGGTGTATTATTCAGTGTAATTCCCCTGGAAATGAACACCTATTGTTTCTATAGGTATGAGGTGTAAAAACATTCCAACCTGTTTGAAGATTAGCTGGAAGCCTCCTGTGTAAGCGCTGGGATCAGTCCGTCGATCGAGCACAACCCTCAGTGTGTCCAGCTGCACAGCAGGGCAGAGGCGAGCGGTCACAGTGGTGGAGCAGGCCATAGTTGGACTGGCGTTGATCTCCAGAAGCCAAGGCCTCAGATCTCCGCCCAACATGAAGTCGGCTCCGTAGAGCTCAAAGCTGGCCTTGCGGGGCTCGACCAGGTCCTGGGCTGTCTGCAGGGTACGGACCACCGCTTGCTGCATGCCTGGGACCACCACGGACTCCCACTCTGCCCCACGGCCCTGCCGCTGTAGATAGGCCTTAAACTGAGAGCAGGACCACATATTGTCCTCAGGCACTCCTGGGTGGCGCTCACAGGACGGCTGGAAGTGCTTCTGGATGGAGTTGTTGCACAGGTGGACTGAGCTGAGGAAAATAACGAAGAAGATTAGGCCCATAGACTATATAAGAAGAGGACATCAGGAAGTTGTGATGTCAACCGTTGGTTTGTGGACGGACGTTTTGAAGCCTCGAGTTTGGCATTTTAGCCGTCGCCATTGGTTATTTGCAACCAGAAGTGACACGAGAAGGTGGAGCAAAGTACAACCGAAAACTGAATAAGACACTTTTAGGCGACCAAAAATGTTATAATTAACTTTCATAAACTGTAAACACACTGTGAAAGGGTTAAAGTTCTAAGACGAAAACACAGACAACTCCCAGACCGGACAACGCCGTGGTAACGACCTGTCACTCACAAGGTAGCCACGCCCTAAAGCACACCCTGCTTTATGGTCTATTTGACTCTAAATGGGACCATGATTTACTAAATGAACATCATGCTGTATTGAAGAAGACTTGAAACTAGCGATTGAGACCATAAACTCATGTTTACAATGTTTACTGAGGTAATAAATCAAGTGAGAAGTAGGCTCATTTTCTGATAGACTTCTATACAATCAGCCTTCTTTTTGCAACCAGAGGAGTCGCCCCCTGCTGGCTGTTAGAAAGAATGCAAGTTTAAGGCGCTAATGCATTGGCTTCACTTTTCAGACCCTGGAGTTGCCCACTGGTTAGGTCATGAAGGTGAGTGAATGAAATGAGTACATTAAGTCCTACTTACATTTGTTAAATCAATCCCTTCAAAAAAACCTCATAGATACGAGATACAGTAAAGGTCAAGTGCAAGTGTATAATTTGTTTTTCTCTTTTGTCTGACCTGTCCAGAGTTTTTGTCGAGTAAGGCTGAGTGGAGAACCGCAGGTAGCACTCTCTGTAGAACCAGACAGTCAGAGGGTTCCAGTCGGTGACCAGGAACCACTGGCGGAGGTCAAACTTGGTGCCGTGGACCAACAGAGGACGCTCCAGGTATTTCTGAACCACCCACTTACTCTCCTTAGTCAGGGCTCTGTCACTGTCCACAAGTGCCAAAATCTCATCCAGGCGATTCATACAAATAATACCTGGTGGTTGAGGTGACATGGAAAAGAAAATAATCCACAAAAACTGGCTTAAATAAATCAAAACTGTATTAATCTAAGAGGACATGGAGTTGCTGAACACCTTCTAAACAAACAGCAGGCTAAAATCATTTTTTGCAATTAAATGTAGAAAAGGAAGCAACAGTGACATCTGTATGTCACAGTTCATGTTGCAACCATAATATTGACAAAAAATCAACATGGTATTTTCAATATTGTTTTCAGTATTGTGTATAGAGGACGAAGATTAATATGATCATGTTTATTATTATTTTAAAACCTCACCTCGTCCTCTAGACATGGCGCCTGGTTTGATGATCCAGATGTTATTTATTCCATCGGTATCCAGCTGGGGGCAAACCTCCTGCAGTCTGATTAACATGGCCTGGCAGCGCTCCACAAACACACCGCTGCCCCTGATCAACGCACCGTCACTACACACAGACATCACATATTGAGTTTATTAATGTGCAGATTCACTGAATCTTCCCATCATGCTTTACTTCAGGCAGTAATTGTGCTTGCGTACTGTACAGTAATTATGTCAGTAGGCGTACTGTTTATTCAGTGGAAAAAATGACAAAATTGAGCAATAGAAATACCAATGAGTATTAAAACCACTTCATTTCTGAGTGTCTAATGCAACGCACAAGGGAAATGGAAGTTGGGGGAAAAATGGCGGACTGTGAAGCAACAGCTCCACCCAGCAGTTAAGAAAAAAGGAAAGGCAGCTTTATATTTGTTTAGTTTTTAGATTTAAAGTAGGCAGTATAGTGTTCTGACAGCTCAATGTTGTCTGTTTGCATACGTGTTTATACAGCAGGGCTATATCAATTTCCTGTATACTAACTGCCAAAATAGCACACTATAAATATTATCATGTGGTATCATGTATATTTTATGGTATTTGTATATACAGTGGTGTGAACTGGAAAAAGTTATATCATTCCAGTAACTGCTGCAGTTCGCCTGCAACGATTAATCGATTAGTTGTCGGATAATAAATTAATCGCAAACTATTTTAATAATCGATTAATCAGTTTGAGTAATTTTTTAAGAAAATAAATTATCTGATTCCAGCTTCTCAAATGTGAATATTTTCTGGTTTCTTCACTCCTCTATGACAGTAAACTGAATATATTTCAGTTGTGGACAAAACAAGACATTTGAAGATGTCATTTTGGGCTTTGGGAAACAATGATTGACATTTTTCACTATTTTCTGACATTTTATAGACCAAACAACTAATCGATTGATCGAGAAAATCGACAATGAAAATAATGGTTAGTTGCAGCCCTAGTGACGTGTACTAGTAAAGAAATTCTTCGTCAACTGACACTCATACGATTGACTAATCGATTAGTTGATTTAATCATCAGATCTGTGAAGTTTCTCCAAAAAGAATCACATAAACGCACCACTTTAAATCTTGTGTTTACCAGAGATGTGCTCTTAAGTTTCTTGGAAATAAGTTATTCAGCATGAGAAAAGCATAAAAAATGATTAAACGACTAAAGAAATCTTAGTCGACTAAGACCAAAACGACCGATTAGTTGACTAATCGACTAAGAGGGGGCAGCCCTACTTTAATGCAAACCCTAAACCTAACTGAGTCTATATTTAACCTCAACCTGAGTCCTAACATGAACTCTAGGTAGTGTTATTTAAAGCCATATACATATGTATTGTATGTTTAATAATATATAATCTCTTCTGAACGTCACCTAATAAGAACATAATATATTGTTTCGTTCAGATACATGTTAGGGTGAGTTTAACTTTTCTTAATGACCTATATTATTTGATAAGCCGTCAGTACTGTAGATAAATATAGTGTGACCTTTTAGAAGGCTCAGTCTAACAACCCCAGGAAGCTCCCAGAAAACATACTCACTGCACAACCATGTAGTAGTCTTGCAGGAACTCTGCCCACTGCTGTTCCTCCACTGAGGGCCGTGTTTCTACGGTTACATCGATGTCTCCGTGCTCTAAAACACTGAGAAACTCTTGACACACGTGCAACGCCGTGTCGATCATTCCCGGACCAACAAATTGATGCTCCACATCATCCAGCTCTGTAGAGAGAAACAAGATTGGTATCACAGAATCATGGCATGATTTTCAAAGGTGCATTGTTAAAAAAATACTTTGCATCTGTTACCATCAGAAACACTGTTTTTGTCTTCTGCTCTGTCTCTCCTCCATGTACTTGTCTCAACCACATGCTGCAGCAGGCTGGTGCATGCTGTCCTCCTGAAATCCTCTTCATTGTCATAGAAAACAGAGAGAGAGAGAGAGAGAGAGAGAGAGAGAGAGAGAGAGAGAGAGAGAGAGAGAGGCATGTAGTTTTGTTTAAAGGTCCCATATTATAAAAAGTGACATTTTCATGTCTTTTATATTATAAAGCAGGCTTAAGTGATATATAAATACTGAGAAAGTATCAAAACGCTTAATCCACAGAGAAATACACACAGCCGGTATTCAGAAACTGAGCTTTTGAAACAAGCCGTCAGGATTTCTGTCCATTTGTGATGTCACAAATATACAATAGTTAGACCATTTCAAAGTTTTAAACGTAAACATTCTAAATGGGTCCAAGTTTATTTCCTGTTGCAGTGTATGTGAATGACATCAGCTGACAGGAAGTAAACATGGACCCAAGCTGTTACCTAGCAACGCAATTCTGTTGCAATTCCATTGAAATGTGCTAAAACGGAGCGTTTCAGACAAAGGGAAAATACAGGTACATTCAAGCAGACAGCATGAGGAAAATAAAGTTTTTTTTAAACATTAATGTATGTAAACATGTTCTAGTAGAAAACAAAAATACAAGTATGAACCTGAAAATGAGCATGATATTTCCCCTTTAAGATGATAATGCATCACTAATAAAAAAAAGACAGCAGGTCTGATAAGTCCACTTCAAACGTGCATCTATTTTCCCTGGTTCCATTTACACCTGGACACATCTTTGCATCTTTGATAGAGCAAAATGTTGGCTATGTGTTAATAGAGCCATGCAGCAGACCTATGAATGTATGCTTTTCATCCTCTGCTCCAAGCCTGTAGCATCTTGGGAAGAAGGTGTCCGGATCAGCTGTATCAAACCACTGAAGGTTACGCAGGTTCACACAGAGCCCGACCTGAAAGAAATAGACACATATACATACAGTAGGAGACAGAGAGTACGAGTTGACCTATGGCCAAAGTTGATTTTTGCGGGTAAATCATTTAAGAGATGAGACCTTGGTAGTAAACGTCCCAGAATTTGCATAGTGGTTTGTGAATTGGTCATTCCGTAAAGAGCGCCAATCTATGTAATCCCGACGTGTTGTCCAGTGGAAAAACGTTGTTTCATTTCGAACCAGGCGAGACTAGAAAAACGTTGGGGAAAGCTTTAGTTAGCGAGAGCTGAATGAGCCAGAATACACAGCATGATGGAAAAAAACTCAACAATAACAGCATGTTTGATTGCTTCTGTGCAAGATGTCAGTGTCACGTTGGTTCACTTCTTACCATGAGGTCATACGTGTCATCAAGGTTCTCCTCTTTCCCGCCTTCGTCCACTCTCGCTGTAAAGGGATAAGTGAAGAGAGTGTGTGTGTGTGTGTGTGAGTGTGTGTGTGTGTGTGTGTGTGTGTGTGTGTGTGTGTGTGTGTGCACATGGGCTTACATGTGCAGAGGGGTGTGTTAAGAGGGTAGGGGTCTTTGTTATAGGTTGGAGTCTGTAATGTGGTACACAGCATATCATTTATCACGTGTAGGGGTATCCATGTATCTAAACTAGCGCTCCAATTACACATACGCTAACCACTCCTGCACTTTTAGCTCTGACAGCTAAGAGACAATATTACTGATCTCTCTTTTAGACCAAATTTAAATGAATGGACTGACAAAAAAGAAAAATAGGATTGATTGATACTTTGTTAGTAATAATGTGTGCTGGGTCTTATAATACACATAAATTCTTTTCCCAGTGTGTCAGTTACTGATAAACATCCATTTTCTTTAAGACTAGTGAGATTTCAGTGTGTTATCAGTAGGGCTGATCTGAATGCTTCGACGCTTCGACCGTAACCATGGTATTCGACCTCCAAATCACAATTCGAATGCTTCGTTTTTTAAAGGTCCCATATTGTAAAAAGTGAGATTTTCAGGTCTTTTACATTATAAAGCACGTTTAAGTGCTATATAAATACTGTTAAACTATCAAAACGCTCAATATACAGAGAAATACACACAGCCCTTATTCAGAAATTGCGCGTTTGAAACAAGCCGTTAGGATTTCTATCCATTTGTGATGTCACAAAAATACAATATTTAGACCTTTACACGGTTTTAAACGTAAACATTCTAAATGTGTCCCCGTTTATTTCCTGTTGCAGTGTATGTGAATAACATCAGCTGACAGGAAGTAAACATGGACCCAATCTGTTGCCTAGCAACGCAATTCTGTTGCAATTCCATTGAAATGCACTAAAACGGTGCGTTTCAGACAGAGGGTAAATACAGGTATATTCAGGCAGACAGTACGAGGAAAATAATGTGTTTTTTGAACATTACAGCATGTAAACATGTTCTAGTAGAAACACAAAATACAAGTATGAACCTGAAAATGAGCACGATATGGGACCTTTAAATCTTTTTTTATTTTCTATATATAAGTATGTAATAATAATGTATAAATCCCAAAATAGCCCATGAAATAAGGAATAATCCCACATTATTATTCATTATTCATATTTAACATTAGTTATTATTAGCTATTCTCAGACGGATATCGCTGTTTGTTGTACGTAGAGGTGTGTGTGTGTGTGTGTACAGTAGTGCGACAGCGGCATCGCCCCAGTCACTGAAACCAGGGAGACAGACAGACAGAAGAACATGTCAGCCTGCTGCGCCGCTCCCGTGAAGCTTCGAATACCTTCGAATATTGCCCAACGAAGCTTCGAATACCAAAAAAATGATATTCAGGACAGCCCTAGTTATTGGTATAAACGCTGCATCTTGTCTTCTCACAATAAGTGTCTGATTTGGTAGCTGTTAGGACTTTGTCCTCCTATTGTCTCACCAGTAACATCAGTGCTGACATCACCATCATCGCCATCATCCTCCTCGTTGCCATGGCAATGAGGTGCTCTCTGGGCAGGATGGGGCAAACGGCGTTCCACCCACCCTCTGGCCCATAAGGCAGCACGGATCACAGGGTAGGGCCCCTGCACTGAGAACACTTTTCTGAGCTGAGAATGAGTGGAAGACAGATAGAAAGAGTCACATAGCATGTTAGAGATATAGAGGGTGAAAATGTAGTGAGGTCTGGTTTGTACATAACCGTTTGTACCTTCACTGCTTTCTCCACAAACGTTTTAGCTGTTTTTAGCCGGTCCGGCTTGATCGCTGGCAGGCTTGGCACACTGCGGCGTAACCTCCCCTCCACTGGAGCCACTGTGGATTGTAACACTGAGACAAACTGCTCGGTCAGATTTCAGTATAAAGTAACTGTAGCGTGTATTTGTACATGCAGACATGTTCACTCACATGGCATTTGTTGCATGTTATACTTTGATACAGTTCTCTCTTCAGCTGATCAACGCACAGTGTTCAGTTGTCTGGAAGCAGAAATGTGTTCAACAGTATTAGTTTCACTACAGCATATTGTAGGATATACAATTATACAAATTTATTAATATTAATCCTAAGTAGATCTGCAACGCTTGATCGATTAGTTGTCAACTATTACATTAATCGCCAACTATTTTGATAACTGATTAATAATAATTGTTTTTAAAAAAGTCAAAATTCTCTGATTCCAGCTTCTTAAATGTGAATATGTTCTGGTTTCTTTACTCCTCTATGACAGTAAACTGAACATCTTTGGACAAAACAAGATATTTGAGGACGTCATCTTGGCAAATGATTAACGAAAGAAATCTTCTCTAAAAAAAAGAAAAATTTTAAAGAATCTTATCTGAAAACACAACTTTTAATTGTAGACTGAGTATTTTTACATCTTCATATTGCTGTTTTTACTCAAGCCATCGATTAGTCGTCAACTATTAATTTAATCGCCGACTATTTTGATAATCGATTAATCAGTTTAAGTAATTTTTCAAGAAAAAAAAAGTCTAAATTCTCTGATTCCAGCTTCTTAAATGTGAATATGTTTGCCGCGGGGTTCTATGTCAAAACTCCGTGCAACATAAAAACACTGGCGTAGTCGGAAAACGTTGTATTCATCCCCTTTTTATTATGCCGGCCTCCCAAAGTGCAATCATTGTGGCTATTTACAAAAAGTGAAAAATAGAAAATAAGCTCTGTACAAAACAGCAAATAGTACGGAAAATCGAGTTCCTTAATAACTCCATGATTTCTTTCAGAATAGGCAAAAAACAATCCAACAATACAATCTATATTTTACCTTCCTGAGTGTCTGAGTGTGACCTTCTCTGTCAACACTTCCAGACCAGACTCCCTCAGGTGGCCAAGATGACCCCCTTTTATACCAATAGCCC